>NC_057813.1:452485297-452523842 GCF_018294505.1 Triticum aestivum
CGATCTTTCACCCTCCTATTCCTCGGCGGCAGACAGCCGCCCCATGAGACGATGTGAAGGGCGAGGGAGAGGATGGCGGGGAAGTGTCATCGGGCCAACTGCTTTTCTCCTCTTGCAGTTGGGTTCGGTCGACGAAGACTCCATCGGGTCGCTCTGGTAGGACACCCTCACAAACGGCACCCTGTAGATGCTCGATCCTTCAATCTCTAGTGGATGCTCCATCTGGGATCGATACTCCCACCACAGCTCCCTCACGATCGGATTCGGTGAATCTGTTTGCTCCATGGCCCAGAGGAGCAGCTCTATGTACTTCCGCGCGACTCCCTCCGGGAGTATCGCCGCCTTTTCACTCTGTTGCAGATATTTGGCCATGGATGTCACCGTCGACGCTAGTTGGTCCTTGTTGTCAAACCAAGACCGTATCTCCAACATCCTAGCTAGCTTCACAGGGTCGCCGTCTGCGATCCTCATGTATCGGTTGTACTCCTCCATCGATCTACTTCTCCACAGCACCTTCAGTCATCGGTGGTGGTTTTTGGATGGAAGAGGAGAGGAGCAGCACTGGTTTTGGATTAGAACGGGAGAGGAGCGACGCTGGTTTTGGACTGGAACAGGAGAGGAGGGGCGGTGGTTTTGAAATGGAAGAGGAGAGGAGCGGCGCTGGATTTAGATTGGAATAGCAGAGGAGCGGCGGTGGTTTCAGAGGAGAAGAGCGGAAGAGCGGCGCTGGTCTTGGAAGTATTTTTTTTGTTTTGCGTATTTTGGGTCAAAGTTTGACCACGTACTTTATTTTACAAGAAAAATGTGAATGCATGTCACCAAAAATTGTATCGTTTGGTTCGTATCTGAATGTACTTTCAAATTATATTATTTTTGCAACGTATAACATATATTTTATGTGCGAAAATCATGGTCAATCATGACCCAGAATAAAAGGGAGACTAGTTAATGTGGGGTCGCTTTCTTAATTGAAGGGTAAATTGATTTTGATTTTGATCCAGTCACAGCGCGCCGGCCCTCTCGTCCAATCCTAAATCGCTGCCGCACACTCCTCTCCCTCTTCTCCATTGCAAAACCACCTCTTCTCCTCTCCATTATCTCCATTCCAAAACCACCATCTCACCTCTCCCTCTTCTGATCTTCTCCATTGCAAAACCACCTCCTATCCACTCCATCATCTCCATTCCAAAACCACTGTCTCGCCACTCCCTCTTCTCTATTGCAAGACCACCGTCTCTCCTCCCATCTTCCAAAGCTAGCACCGGACCACTCAGAAGGACATCTATGAAGAGGATGCAACAGCGAATCAGGCAGATCGCCGGTGGCGACCAGGCAAAGTTAGCCAGGTCGAAGGAGATCCTTACTTGGTTTGACAATGAGTGGGAGATTTCGAGGATGGTGAGGGCCATGTGGCAATGTATGTGAAAGAGCGAGACGGCAGCGATGAAGGCGGCGATGTACATGTACTCCTCGGCGGCAGTCACGCTGCAGTCCTCCGAGTTCATCGAGTATCTCCACTGGGCGATGGAGCAGATAGATTCGCCCAAGGGGACAGTCTGGCGGAGGTGGTGGGCATATAGGTTGAAGGTCGAGCACTCAGAGGATAACGAATCGATCGAGTATGGTGTGTCGTTCATGAGGGTGCAGAGCCAGCCGGAGCCATAGGAGTATTCCTTCTCCCACCGCACGAGGAGGGCGGATGGCGCGACGTCGCTTCCCCACCGTTCTCCATGGTTCCCTCGACGCTCGCCTCGTTTCAACAGCGGCGGTAGGGTTTAAGGTAAGCTTCGCACTAACCTAATCTTCCACCTGCTCATGCTTACAATCAATGTGACAGCTAATGAAAATCATGCTTACGATCAGTCTCCGAGTACTACGCCAATAACCCTAAAATAGCTCTGGACCTTTGGGTCAAAGTTGTGACACAGTGCACAAATAAAGAAAAATAGATTGGTGCTTCTTTCAGAAAAGAGTACTCCCTAGAAAACTGCCAATATAAGCTACTGGTATTTGGTTAGAGGATTTGTTGTCGAGAAAGATCCGTCCACAGAGAGCGCCACACATCCCACTGGTGGTGGTGGATGCCAATGCGTGCATGCAGCATGGTTGGTGTCGATATTTTTTACTTGGCACACCTCGCACTCTGCATGTATGTCGGTTCCATACGTACATTTGTGCAGTTCCACCAAAATGCAGCTGAATAACCCTGTTTGCACATATAATGAAAAAGCGTGATTACATTATAGTGGCACTAGTTGATGAAACACACAAAATAAATAGAAGAAAATATTGCGATAGTGTCATAGTATGCCATGCTGCGAGGGCGAGATGGGCCCTGCGACGCCTCATAGGGCACGCCTCATACTGGAAATCGTCCCAAGTCTCCTAGATACACCTTCTGCCAGTGATGAACATCAGTGTACAGCGGTAGTACAAGGAGGCACCTTGGGACATTCAAATCCCTATTTTTGTACAGATCATCTAAAATTAAGCACCCCAGTTTGCAGAAACGCTTAAACATTAACAATGGGACTAGTTGATGAAACATACATTAACAAAGAGAATCACTTTCTTTATGTACATTGGAAATGAAATGATAGAGAGGACACTCGCTCTATTTTAACTGTATTATTACTTCATTTTATCAGTGACACTAGGGTCGAGCAGGTGGCAAACGAGGTGTACCATGCGTCGCAAGGATGGAGGCCGGGGGTGCTTAGACTGGGATGCTGAAGTTGGCTCTTTCATTCACCAACATGGATGATTCAATTCATGGGACCTTTTGGTGCAGTTCACCTAAAATGAAGCAATGTCCCATGAGCTAGCAGCTTCTTCTTCAAAAAAATAAGAAAAGGGCTCCAGCCCTGGTTCCATTTCCATCAGAAAACGAAACCCACAGAGCTTCTTCTTCATTAGTTGCAATAAAATTGAGCAACATCAAGGTTGGTTGTGCAGCTCCTGGAATGTTCAACTATAATTTGGATATCATTTGTGCAATTCAACTAAGATCGAGCGTGAAATGTATATCTCTATTTGCACAAAAAAGGTGGAAAGGAAGGTGACTAACAAGTGATGAAACATGCCTCAAATGAAAAGAAGCATGTTCCTTATCTGAATGGCAATCCTACAAGGACAGTAGCAATTTCTAAAGCAGTGGCATTGCTAGATATTAGTGTGGGAATTAGGATTAACTATGACAACCCTTAAATATGACATTACTTTGGGCACGAGAGAGTAGGCGGACCAGGACAGTTGCATTTCTAACGAAAAGAACCAACTTATCTTAATGGGAAATTTAGCAGGACATGTAAAAAGGTGCCATTGATTCATATTACTAGAGGCATTACATTGAAAACAACATTGGTTCAACGTGTCCTTACTTTTAACAGTGTGACTGCTACATTTTACCAGTGGCATTACATAAGAGTGGATCGGGGCAACAAACATCAAAACAGGATATCTGGGTTGGTCCCATTTTTGTTCGGTATAGCCACCCTATACTGTGTGAGGCTAGCAAATCTAGTGTTGGACTTACTCTATTGACTTGTCCCCCAGTCCCCACTTTCTTTCCTTTTTCAACCAATAGATCGGGTTTATATTGAGTTTGTACTGTGTTTCCCTTTATTTCCCTATTAGACCTAGGGACCAGTTGGATAGCCAGTCTCTGCTACTTTTCGCCCCCATTATTTCCTCTTTCGACCAAGTCCTAGATTCAGGTAACAAATCTTCCCCCACCCCACACCCCCTTTCTTCCTTGTTTGAACCAAGTAGTACTAGATTCGAGTGCATGAACTAGTTTTACCTCTTAACGTAAAAATTTAGGTGGTTTTCAAACGGTCGATCGATCCTATCGATGAGGGGGCCTGAGAAATAGTAAAAGATACAAATGAAGCGACATTAGGAGCTCGGGAAGTAGAGCAAGGCCGGTTTTGAAGGAAGTTATACCTGATGGTCGCCGAGATCTTGCTAGGTGTGCGGCGGGAGGCCGGATCTGCCCACACTACGGCAGCGAGGAAGAAGGGGTCGGAGGCCCTCCCTCGCCAGCAGTGCTTGGGAGAGAACGACAAGGCAGGTTGATCGGGACGCGCCAGCAGTGGGTAAGATTTGTCGCCGAGGACGACCGTGTGAATGTTGCACCTTCTCACCTTCCCCGGCGGAGAGGATCCGGCTGGATCTGTTACCAGCGGTGAGCAGAGAGAGAGAGAGTGTGTGGCCACCGCTGTCGTGTTTAGATCGGAGAGGACGAGACAATGTGAAGAGAGCAACACTAGCAAGCAAGCGCGGAGACTCCTGCCTATATAGTGGAGTACTAGTTTTCTTTTGTCAACCGAAGTCGGCTTGACCGCGTGAATGACTATCGAGAAGTCTTCATGCACGTGGCCCGGAGGCGCAGTTGTCGTCGTTTTGATCTGAAGCCCCGAATTAAAACATATAACACACAAAAATGGCACATGACAAGAAATCATAACCTCACTGCCCAAAGGAGACAACATGAATCCCGACGGACAAACTAGACGAGGAACAAAGCTCAAATTAAAGATAAACTTGTAGAAAAGGGGTCCGTCGATAGATGTCCTAATTAACATAGCCGGCTTGACCTAGATGGCAGCCGAGTAGTCTTCGTGCATGTGCCCCTGATAACCCACGAGTGTAGGGGATCGCAACAGCTTTCGAGGGTAAAGTATCCAACCCAAATTTATTGACTCGACACAAGGGGAGCCAAAGAATATTATTGAGTATTAGCAATTCAGTTGTCAATTCAACCACACCTGGATAAGTTAGTATCTGCAGCAAGGTATTTAGTAGCAAAGTAATATGATAATAAAGGTAACGGTAGCAAAAGTAATATTTTGGGTTTTGTAGTGATTGTAACAATAGCAACGGAAAAGTAAATAAGCAAAGAACAAAATGTGGAAAGCTCGTAGGCAATGGATCAGTGAGGGATAATTATGCCGGATGTGATTCCTTATGTAATAGCTATAACATAGGGTGACATAGAACTAGCTCCAGTTCATCAATGTAATGTAGGCATGTATTCCGTAAATAGTCATACGTGCTTATGGAAAAGAACTTGCATGACATCTTTTGTCCTACCCTCCCGTGGCAGCGGGGTCCTAGTGGAAACTAAGGGATATTAAGGCTTTTAATAGAGAACCGGAACAAAGCATTAGCACATAGTGAATACATGAACTCCTCAAACTATGGTCATCACCGAGAAGTATCCCGATTATTGTCACTTCGGGGTTGTCGGATCATAACACATAATAGGTGACTATAGACTTGCAAGATAGGATCAAGAACACACATATATTCATGAAAACATAATAGGTTCAGATCTGAAATCATGGCACTCGGGCCCTAGTGCCAAGCATTAAGCATAGCAAAGTCATAGCAACATCAATCTCAGAACATACTGGATACTAGGGATCAAACCCTAACAAAACTAACTTGATTACATGGTAAATCTCATGCAACCCATCACCGTCCAGCAAGCCTATGATGGAATTACTCATGCACGACGGTGAGCATCATGAAATTGGTGATGGAGGATGGTTGATGATGACGACGGCGACGAATCCTCCTCTTCGGAGCCCCGAACGGACTCCAGATCAGCCCTCCCGAGAGAGATTAGGGCTTGGCGGCGGCTCCGTATCGTAAAACGCGATCAAACTTTCCCTCTGATTTTTTTTTCTCCCCGAACGTGAATATATGGAGTTGGAGTTGAGGTCGGTGGAGGTCCAGGGGGCCCATGAGACAGGGGGCATGCCCAGGGGGAGGGGGCGCCCCCACCCTCGTGGACAGGGTGTGGGCCCCCTAGTCTTGATTCTTTTGCCAGTATTTTTTACATTTTCCAAAAATTGCCTTTGTGGATTTTCAGGACATTCCGAGAACTCTTCTTTTCTACACATAAAACAACATCATGGCAGTTCTGCTGAAAACAGCGTCAGTTCGGGTTAGTTTCATTCAAAGCGTGCAAGTTAGAGTCCAAAACAAGGGCAAAAGTGTTTGGAAAAGTAGATACGTTGGAGACGTATCAACTCCCCCAAGCTTAAACCTTTGCTTGTCCTCAAGCAATTCAGTTGATAGACTGAAAGTGATAAAGAAAAACTTTTACAAACTCTGTTTGCTCTTGTTGTTGTAAACATGCAAAGCCATCATTCAGGTTTCAGCAAATATTATGAATTAACCATACTCACAATAACACTTAGGTCTCACAATTACTCATATCAATAGCATAATCAGCTAGCGAGCCATAATAATAAAACTCGAATGACAACACTTTCTCAAAACAATCATAACATGATATAACAAAATCATATCTCGCTAGCCCTTTCTGAGACCGCAAAACATAAATGCAGAGCACCTTTAAAGATCAAGGACTGACTAAACATTGTAATTCATGGTAAAAGAGATCCAGTCAAGTCATACCCAATATAAACCAATAGTAATGAATGCAAATGACAGAGTGCTCTCCAGCGGGTGCTTTTTAATAAGAAGGGTGATGACTCAACATAAAAGTAAATAGATAGGCCCTTCGCGGAGGGAAGCAGAGATTTATAGAGGTGCCAGAGCTCGATTTTAAAATAGGGAGGAATAACATTTTGAGTGGCATACTTTTGCTGTCAACACAACAACTATGAGATGGCTGTATCTTCCATACGACATGCATTATAGGCAGTTCCCAAACATAATGGTAAAGGTTTATACTCCCCCAACCACCAACAAGCATCAATCCATGGCTTGCTCGAAGCAACGAGTGCCTCCAACTAACAACAGCCCTGGGGGAGTTTAGCTTAATTATTTTGATTTGCTTTGATCTTTTTGGATCATGGGACTGGGCATCCCGGTTACTGGCCCTTTCTCGTGAATGAGGAGCGGAGTCCACTCCTCTTGAGAATAACCCACCTAGCATGGAAGATATAGGCAGCCCTAGTTGAAACATGAGCTGCTCGAGCATACACAACAGAATTTCATTTGAAGGTTTGGAGTTTGGCACATACAAATTCACTTGGAACGGCAGGTAAATACCGCATATAGGAAGGTATGGTGGACTCATATGGAACAACTTTGGGGTTTAAGGAGTTTGGATGCACAAGACGTATTCCTGCTTAGTACAGGTGAAGGCTAGCAAAAGGCTGGGAAGCGACCAACTGAGAGAGCGACAAAAGTCATAAAAATGCATTAAAATTAATTTACACCGAGTACAAGCATGAGTAGGATATAATCTACCATGAACATAAATATCATGAAGGCTATGTTGATTTGTTTCAACTACATGCGTGAACATGTGCCAAGTCGAGTCACTCAATTTATTCAAAGGAGGATACCATCCCATCATACCACATCATAATCATTCTAATAGCATGTTGGCACGCAAGGTAAACCATTATAACTCATAGCTAATCAAGCATGGCACAAGCAACTATAATCTCTAAATGTCATTGCAAATATGTTTACCTCATAATAAGCTGAATCGGAAACGATGAACTCATCATATTTACAAAAAAAAGAGGTCAAGTTCATACCAGCTTTTCTCATCTCAATAGGTCCATCATATATCGTCATTATTGCCTTTCAATTGCACGACCGAACGATGTGTATAATGATAAGAGTGCATGTGCATTGGACTAAGCTGGAATCTGTGAGCATTCAACTAAAAAGAGAAGACAAGTAATATGGGCTCTAAGTTAAATAAACAATCATGCATATGAGAGCCACTAAGCACTTTCAATATGGTCTTCTCGACCCCCAAAGGAAAGAAAAGAAAATAAAACTATTTACACGGGAAAGCTCCCAACAAGTAAGAAGAACGAGAAATATTTTTGGGTTTTCATTTTAATTTCTACTATAGGCAAAGAAATTAAACTAACTAATTTTTTTGGTTTTTCTTAAGGCTTATCAAACACACAAGAAGAAAACTAGAAAAAGAAATTTAAACTAACATGGATAATACAATGAAAGAGTATGAGCACCGACGGCTAGTGTGTGAACATGAATGTAAAGTCGGTGAGAAATACGTACTCCTCCAAGCTTAGGCTTTTGGCCTAAGTTGGTCTAATACCAAGGACCGCCTGGCTGATATCTATAGTTGTAGCTGGGGTCGTACTGAGATGCAACTGCAACCGCCTCCTGAGCTACGACATGTTGGCGAGCTGCCTCCGCTCTCCCCTCGTGTTCAGATGCTTCCTCCCTGGTAACAACATATCTTCTTTTTGCCTGATAATCAAAAAGGAGAGGAGCGTGGAGAGTAACATGGACGACGTTGCGTCTATTATAGATTAGCCGATAATGGAGGAATTGTTCATTCCTCCTTAGAAATTGATGATTGACCATAGCTTCATAATCCAAATAAGCAGGAGGTATCATCATATCTCCCTCTCATGGGGCTATACCAAGATAATTAGCCACACGGGTTGCATAAATTCCTCCTTAAAGCCTGCTTCGACCATAAAATCATTGGATGGCCACTCACAAGCTCGAACATCTGCGTCCCTCGGTAGTTCAACATCTTGCTCACGTATAGCAATACTGGGCCCTTTCTTCACCGAGGAACCACATTGGTACATTCTCCTAAACATATTTCTTTTTCTGAAAAAATTCTGAAATTTTAGTAACTTCAAAATAAAGGTGCATAAAACTAAACAAGATTGGTAGCAACTACTCCTATAAGTGTCTAGAGCCTATATCATGCATTAGAATTGCTTAGGACCTCATAAATTTAACATGCAAGGTCAAGAACATGGTCACCTAAGAAGAAAAAAAATTGCAATGAATAAAGCACTAGAACAAAAACTAATTGGACCAATGGAGGAGTCACATACCAAGCAACAATCTCCCAAAGCAGTTTTGTGAATGGAGCTTTGAGCAAGGAGATCGAAAATCCCAGCAAAATGAGCTAGAACTCGTGCTTGAGCTGGATGGGGATTTTTTTTTGGGTAGAAGATGAAGTGTGTGGGTACTGGCATAAGTGGAGGGGGGCCACAAGGGGCCCACGAGACAGGGGGCGCGCCCAGGTGGGGTGGGCGCGCCCTCCACTCTCGTGGCCTGGTGCTTGCCCCTCCTGCAGTGATTTCAGTGCCTAAAATCCTCAAATATTCCATAAAAAAGCATACTAAATTTGCAGGGCATTTGGAGAACTTTTATTTACGGGATATTTTTTTATTACATGGATAATTCAGAAAACAGACAGATAATTCTATTTTGCTTTATTTATTCTAAATAACAAAAAGTAAAAAGAGGGTACAGAAGGTTGTGCCTTCTAGTTTCATCCATCTCATGATCATCAAAATGAATCCACTAACAAGGTTGATCAAGTCTTGTTAACAAACTTATTCCGAATAACACGGAACCGGAGAAATTTCGAATAACACTAAGTTACCTCAACGGGGATATGAAAATCCCCAACAACAAGTATATCATACTTTTTCTTGACAGTAGGGAGAGGAAATTCAAAACCTCCAATAATGATAGTTGGAACTTTTCCAATAGAATTGATGCTATGAACTTGAGATTGTTTCCTCGGAAAGTGTACCATATGCTCATTACCATTAACATGAAAAGTGACATTGCCTTTGTTGCAATCAATAACAGCCCCAGCAGTATTCAAAAAGGGTCTACCAAGGATAATAGACATACTATCGTCCTTGGGAATTACAAGAATGACAAAGTCCGTTAAGATAGTGACATTTGCAACCACAACAGGCACATCCTCACAAATACCGACCGGTATAGCAGTTGATTTATCAGCCATTTGCAAAGATATTTCAGTAGGTGTCAACTTATTCAATTCAAGTCTATGATATAAAGAGAGAGGCATAACACTAACACCAGCTCCGAGATCACATAAAGCAGTTCTAACATAATTTCTTTTAATGGAGCATGGTATAGTTGGTACACCCGGATCTCCAAGTTTCTTTGGTATTCCACCCTTAAAAGTGTAATTAGCAAGCATGGTGGAAATTTCAGCTTCTGGTATCTTTCTTTTATTTGTAATGATATCCTTCATATACTTAGCATAAGGATTTACTTTAAGCATATCAGTTAAGCGCATACGTAAGAAAATAGGTCTAATCATTTCAGCAAAGCGCTCAAAATCCTCATCATCCTTTGTCTTGGATGGTTTAGGAGGAAAGGGCATGGGTTTCTGAACCCATGGTTCTCTTTCTCTACCGTGCTTCCTAGCAACAAAATCTCTCTTATCATAACGTTGATTCTTTGATTGTGGGTTATCAAGATCAATAGCAGGTTCAATCTCTACATCATAGTTTTTGCTAGGTTGAGCATCAACATGAACATTATCATTAACATTATCACTAGGTTCATGTTCATCACCTGATTGTGTTTCAGCATCAGAGATAGAAATATCATTGGGATTCTCAGGTGTGTCTACTGGAGGTTCACTAGAAGCATGTAAAGTTCTATCGTTTTTCTTTTTCTTCTTTTTGGAAGAACTAGGTGCCTCTAAATTGTTTCTCTGAGAATCTTGCTCGATCCTCTTAGGGTGGCCTTCAGGATACAAAGGTTCCTGAGTCACTCTACCAATTCTAGTAGCCACTCTAACAGCAAAGTCATTTTTATTATTTAATTCATCAAGCAAATCATTTAGAGCTTTAAGTACTTGCTCAGCTTGAGTAGCAACCATAGACGCATATTTGCTAACTAGTTTGAGTTCACCTTTAACTCTAGCCATGTTATCGCTCACGCGTCCTATCTCGAAAGCATTATTCTTTAACTCTCTACCAACATAAGCATTAAAACTTTCTTGTCTAGCCATAAAGTCATCAAATTCATCTAAGCATGGGCTATGAAATTTAGTAGAGGGGATTTCAACTTTATCATATCTATAGAGAGAATTTACCTTTACTACCTGTGTCGAGTTATCAAGACAATGAGGTTCTTCAACAGGCGGTATATTAAGACCATGTATTTCTTCAATAGGAGGTAAATTCTTAACATCTTCAGCTTTAATACCTTTTTCTTTCATTGATTTCTTTGCCTCTTGCATATCTTCAGGACTAAGAAATAGAACACCTCTCTTCTTCGGAGTGGGTTTAGGAACAGGATCAGGAGTTGGCTCAATTGGTTCAGGAATTTCCTCAGGAATTGGCTCAGGAAGATTCCAATTATTTTCATTAGTCAACATATTATTCAATAGTAATTCAGCTTGGTCGACTGTTCTTTCCCTGAAAACACAACCAACACAACTATCCAAGTAGTCCTTGGAAGCATCGGTAGTCCATTATAAAAGATATCAAGTATTTCATTTTTCTTAAGAGGATGATCGGGCAAAGCATTAAGTAATCGGAGAAGCCTCCCCCAAGCTTGTGGGAGACTCTCTTCTTTGATTTGCACAAAATTATATATTTCCCGCAAGGCAGCTTGTTTCTTATGAGCAGGGAAATATTTAGCAGAGAAGTAATAAATCATATCCTGGGGACTATGCACACAACCAGGAGCAAGAGAATTATAACAAGTCTTAGCATCACCCTTTAACGAGAACGGAAATATCTTAAGGATATAAAAATAGCGAGATTTATCATCATCAGTAAACAGGGTAGCTATATCATTCAACTTAGTAAGATGTGCCACAACAGTTTCAGATTCAAGGCCATAAAAAGGATCATATTCAACTAAAGTAATAATCTCAGGATCAACAGAGAATTCATAATCTTATCAGTAACACAGATAGGTGAAGTAGCAAAAGCAGGGTCAGGTTTCATTCTAGCATTAAGAGATTGCTGCTTCCATTTAGATAAATTTCTTAAGATCATATCTATCATTGCAAGCAAAGATAGCTCTAGCAGCTTCTTCATTCATAACATAACCCTCAGGAACAACAGGTAATTCATAATCATTGGGGGAATTTTCATCATCACTATCATCAATAATAGCATCTTCAATAAATTTATTCCCTCTAACTCTAGCAAGTTGTTCATCAAGAAATTCACCTAATGGCAAAGTAGTATCACGCACAGAAGTAGTTTCATCATAAGTATCATGCATAGCAGAAGTGGCATCATCAATAACATGTGACATATCAGGGTTCATAGCAGTAGCAGGTTTAGGTGTCGCAAGCTTACTCAAAACAGAAGGAGAATCTAGTGCAGAGCTAGATGGCAGCTCCTTACCTCCCCTCGTAGTTGAGGGATAAATCATAGTTTTCGCATCTTTCAAGTTCTTCATAGTGATCAACAGATATAAATCCCAAATGACTCAGAAAATAGAGCTATGATCCCCGGCAACGGCGCCAGAAATTAGTCTTGATAACCCACAAGTGTAGGGGATCGCAACAACTTTCGAGGGTAAAGTATTCAACCCAAATTTATTGATTCGACACAAGGGGAGCCAAAGAATATTATTGAGTATTAGCAGTTGAGTTGTCAATTCAACCACACCTGGATAACTTAGTATCTGCAGCAAGGTATTTAGTAGCAAAGTAATATGATAATAAAGGTAATGGTAGCAAAAGTAATATTTTTGGGTTTTGTAGTGATTGTAACAATAGCAACGGAAAAGTAAATAAGCGAAGAACAATATGTGAAAAGCTCGTAGGCAATGGATCAGTGATGGATAATTATGACGGATGTGATTCCTCATGTAATAGCTATAACATAAGGTGACAGATAACTTGCTCCAGTTCATCAATGTAATGTAGGCATGTATTCCGTAAATAGTCATACGTGTTTATGGAAAAGAACTTGCATGACATTTTTTGTCCTACCCTCCCGTGGCAGCGGGGTCCTAGTGGAAACTAAGGGATATTAAGGCCTCCTTTTAATAGAGAACCGAAACAAAGCATTAGCACATAGTGAATACATGAACTCCTCAAACTATGGTCATCACCGAGAAGTATCCCGATTATTGTCACTTCGGGGTTGTCGGATCAAAACACATAATAGGTGACTATAGACTTGCAAGATAGGATCAAGAACACACATATATTCATGAAAACATAATAGGTTCAGATCTGAAATCATGGCATTCGGGCCCTAGTGACAAGCATTAAGCATAGCAAAGTCATAGCAACATCAATCTCAGAACATAGTGGATACTAGGGATCAAACCCTAACAAAACTAACTTGATTACATGGTAAATCTCATCCAACCCATCACCGTCCAGCAAGCCTATGATGGAATTACTCACGCACGGCGGTGAGCATCATGAAATTGGTGATGGAGGATGGTTAATGATGACGACGGCGACGAATCCCCCTCTCCGGAGCTCCGAACGGCCTCCATATCAGCCCTCCCGAGAGAGATTAGGGCTTGGCGGCGGCTCCGTATCATAAAACGCGATGAAACTTTCTCTCTGATTTTTTTCTCCCCGAACGTGAATATATGGAGTTGGAGTTGAGGTCGGTGGAGGTCCAGGGGGCCCATGAGACAGGGGGGCGCGCCCAGGGGGAGGGGGCGCCCCCCACCCTCATGGACAGGGTGTGTGCCCCCTGGTCTTGATTCTTTTGCCAGTATTTTTTATATTTTCCAAAAAGTGCCTCCATGGATTTTCAGGACATTCCGAGAACTTTTCTTTTCTACACATAAAACAACATCATAGCAGTTCTGCTGAAAACAGCGTCAGTCCGGGTTAGTTTCATTCAAAGCATGCAAGTTAGAGTCCAAAACAAGGGCAAAAGTGTTTGGAAAAGTAGATATGTTGGAGACGTATCAGCCCCCAATGACTAGCCCAACTCAGTTGTCGTTGTTTAACCCTCGCAGTGATCTGAAGCACATGACACCTAATTTTGCGAGATGACAAGAAACCTTTTTTTAGATTTCTCACCAGAATTACATCCCTGTACAACACAGCTTGCACGATATGTAGACGATAGCCAATCCAGGCGTGTCTGCTGGAGTCTGGTCACATGCATGGACGAACTGATCTTCTGTATCTTGCAGGGATCGTCTAGGCACCAACGTAGTACAACACTTCTCTAGTACTATTGCTCGTCTCCCTCTTCTATTAAGTCACCCGACTTGGGGGGCCGGGGAGTGTGCCTATGGTCAGTTCTCAATTGCGGTCCCACATGTGTGTGCAAACGCAATATGACGCGTGTTCCATTCGGAGAGCAGCGTGCCAGACCGACCGACCGTCTGGGGTGTGACGCGAACGCGAAGGGCGTGTTGTATACTCCGTACATGTGTACCGCCGTTTTCTAGAGGCTTTGCTCCATGGCGCAATACATGGATACAAAATTAGTATATTGTACTATTTAAAAGTCGAGGGCGGGGCTTTTCCTGTGCGGTAGGCGGGGCAGTTCCACCTAGTCGGTTTGACAGAGACGCGAGAAGATGAGGGAGTTGGCTCCTGCAAACGTAGGGTTGTGTGATTTGACAGTGAGTTACTGCTGGATAGGTGGGGCCCCGTGATTTGACTTGCCATTATCATTTTAACTACGGTGCTACGACCAGCGTGAGTCTCCTGATTCCTGACCACCTCCACACAGGTGCCTCTCCCAATGCTCCACCATGTAGTAGAGGCTGGCTCTTGCATGAGAGCCCACTTCTCCACTTTTTCCTTACCTCTCTTTCCTCCACATATGCAAAAATGCCATGTAAAGCGCACTATTGTACTTACTTGCTCCTATAGGTGCTAAGAGGGTGCTTGGGTATGTTTTAGTCCCATGACTAAAAGTAGTGGGACTAAAACTTGCTAGCCTCACCCATGCTTGGACCCAAATACTAAATAGACTAAAATCAAGTTAATGAGCATTTATTATCCTCCAAACCCTCCAATCCAGAACTCGCCTGCATTAAAGGAGAGGAGTTAAATGAGAAGAGAGAGGACTAATCCACATTTTAGTAGGCGTACCCTGACTAAAAAAATTTAGTCTCAAGACTAGTTTTAGCCCCTCTTTAGTCAGGGGTGCTTGGAACTTTAGCCTCTTAAAGAGACTATTTTTAGTCAGACTAAAATAAGTCCCTTGGATCCAAGCACCCTCTAAGCTTGCCACATAGGCATAAAGTCTGATGTGGCAAGTTAATCAAGAAGAGAGACTAGTTTGGTGACCAAAGGAAGAAACGATGCTAAGTGCGTGTACCTAGGTGAAAAGACAATTTTGAGTCTATAGCTAATTAAATGAAGCAAACTTAGCAACAAAAAACTAATAAGCACCTATGCATTGGGGACTTGATTGCTAAGCCATTTAATGCCCTTGGCACCTCATCTAAAGCACATTTCACTGGAAGAGGTCACTCCTCGGCAAATGCAATAAATACTACTCCATCTGTCCCATAATATAAGAACGTTTTTGACACTAGTGTAGTGCCAAAAACGTTCTTATATTATGGGACGGACGGAGGGGTGCCAAAAACGTTCGACGTCATCTACACTCGTTCTTCCGCGATGGTGAAACGATGCCTTTCTCGCTTCAGGCGCATATTCAAAAACTCAGATGATGAGTGGGTCGCTGGGCTAGATGTTGAGTACACGACATCCTCGGACGAGAGAAGGATCTAAAGGAGGAAGAGAGGAAGAAGCCCGCCGTGATCCAGGTTTGCGTGCATGACTTATGCTTGGTCTACCACATATGCCATGCCGACGTTGAATGCCTGGATTTTGAGAACTTCCTCAAGAGCAACCTAGTCAAATTCGTTATTGTAGACTTTACGAATGACAAAAGAGTCCTGGGTCAGATAGGCCTCGTTGTAGGCAACCCCTTCGACCTCCAGAAGAATCAGCCGCTGCCCTCCAGTGTCCAGCCTTCAATGTTGACCCTGGCAGGAGCCATGATTCATCCTTCGTACGGTAAACTGGAGAAACCTCATCACACGTTTCATCCTCATGCATGGCAGCGGAATGTACTAGATATAGACCACATCCACTATGCTGCAATGGATGGCTACCTTTGTTTCAATACCTACAAGGGTTGGATGAAGAGCAAGAGCCAAGTGTGCGGTTAAAGCAAAGAAGTATCGGCCAAGAGGAAGAGGGACAAGGACGAAGTCGAGGACGTGGACGAGGACTCCGAGTAAGGTGGCAGTGTCATTTCTCATGGTGGTTCTAATGCAGTGTCTACCGGATTAGTTGCAAATTTTAATTTCAGGTGTGCTTAGTTTAATTTGAGGGGTGTGCTGTGCTGAGCCCCCAGTAGAACTATGTTATGTTTCTTCTCGTTACTTTAACTCTTCAGTAAGTACATACAAGTATTTCTTACATTTCATCTTTTAGTTGGTATAGTACTACCACTCATTTCTTCACATTATATATGTACAATATATATGGCCAACATCATATAGCCAGGAGTTTAGTTGTCAAACAATTTCAGGGTGCTTAGTTTTGTCAAAGAATTCCAGGGTGCTTAGTTTTATTTGAGAGGTGGGTTGTGCTGGACACCATTATTGTGACTAGCCTTTTTAATAGTACTATATGCATAATTTGGCGACGAGCGCTCTCTATATGTACCACCTGTTTTTTTAATTTCAAGTTTTGCTCCATGGCGCAATCCATCGATACTACTACTGTACAAAAGTATACATTTTTTAAAAGGCTAGAGGGCCTTTGTGATTTGACGACTCATTACTGCTGGAAGGCCGGGCCTTGTGATTTGACTGCTCGTATAAATGTGCCGACGACCTGAGGAGGAGCAAAGAATCGTGCGGTATACTCAAGTTTTCCACTGGAGTAGTACTACGACGGAGGAGCACGAAACACGGCAGCCCAATGCCATATGGCGATAAAAATGATCTAATTTGCTAGTCATCTCATTGTTAGCATTGTTCTATTCATTCCCTCAAAAAGAAGCATTGTTCTATTCATGCCTCGCAGAGAACGTGACACGTGCGGCGAAACACCCGAAGCAAAAGATGAAACACAGGAGCAAAAGAAGGAATATTATCACCCCAAATGATCTAATTCGCTGCGGAGTCGTAACTGCTTCTTCATCGCCTCCACGACCTCCATCTCCTTGCGCGTCTTCTTCGCCATCTTCTTCATTCTGTCCATGACGCGGGATTTCTCGACGTGCGCCTTCATCATCTGTTCCACGGCCGCATTCCGTACCTTGACAGCAGTCGGGTGCTCAATACGGAGCTTCGCCAACTCCTCCTTCTGTTCCATGACGAGGGCCTGCAGCATCTTCATCGAGGAACTACTATTCTCATGTAGCTTCTTCCAGCTGGTGTTCTTCTCCTTCAACAGGTCGGGATCATGGCAGAGCTTCGCCTTGTCCTCCTGAAGTTGCAGGATTTCGCCGTTCGCCTTCTTCTCCAAGGCAATGCTCTTCTTCAGCAGCATCACCAAGCCGGCGGTCAACTCCCCCTGCTTATTGAGCTCAGCGGGCATGTCGTCGAGGCTCTCCTTCAGCAGCTCCACCAAGCCTTGGATGAACTCCTTCTGCTTATTGAGGTGCTTATTGACCTGATCGGGCATGCCGTGAGGGATAACGACTCCAGCGCCGCCGGCTCGGCATGTTTGCCTCTGCGGCTAGGGCGCTCCTGGGAGCCATCGCCTGCCTGTGAGAGATCTTTCGAGGTCTCTGCGTGGCGGTGAGCCCTCTCTTTTTTTCCACAGCCTTGGTTGCCGCTCCCTTGTTACGAGTAATTCTCGACCTAGAGCTCTGCTCACCGGTCGTGGCAAGGACGGACGAAGAAGAAGCACTTATGAGGAGGAAAGGTAGAGTAATTTTCGGTTAGGTAGTTCCCCTTTTTATAACCTAAGTACTAGCACTAGTACTAATACCTGCATAGTGGGAACACGTTCAGGTTTGGTACGTACTAGTAGGTGTGAGCAGGCTTTCGAATGGGATGGGAATAAGGTAAAGATTAATTGATGGTTTTGGTTTCGAGGCCCGAAACGGCTCCCGATGAGTTTAGTGGAACATAAATTTTAATTAGACTACACTGCTCAAATGCGTAAATATTATGTTACTGTCAAAAATTGCACAAAATACGAAGGAGACCAATGGAAGTACTACTAGCAACCCATGATTTAACTACTCACATGCGTGCAATGGAGTAGTAATGTCTTTCTTCAGCCCTCACGTCCACTCAATTTGCATGCGTTGTATTAATTGACCATCAATGAAGTGAACGACTTTACACGCGTCAAATTATCACATGGGGTGGATCTTGGTACAAAATTGCGTCCGCCCGTGTACCCGCGTGTGCGTGCGAGGGAATGAGTGCGTGCGTGGCGTGCGTGCACATCTTCGCTTCGTGCATGTACCGACAATATGGCTCGGGGAGGACGAGTACATTCTTATGGAACCAGTAGCACGTCAATGTGATCAATCCACACAAGGAGGTCGCGACAACGCCTCCACATGTGTCACATGGCTTCATGAACTATAAGAGAGACACTGTGTAGCGTGCCATTGGAATTCTAATTTACGTGTTTTGCACATACTCGAAGTACTAGTAAGGTACATGTGCATTGCACGCATCAGATTTTGCAACCAAATTATAAATAAATGCGGCAAGTTCCCCTCAAAAAAAGCATGTAAGCTCTGAGTCATATATGCCTGATGTAGACCTTCGTTTAATTCTTATAGTTCATCTCATTCAAAATCAATTAGTTTTTATAAAAAAATAGGGCCTCTTGGATTCGTAGGATTTCCAAAAGGCGGGAATAGGAAAAACAAGGGATTATAGTGGAATGTCGTCTTGAATCCTAGAGGATTGTACGAGTGTTTGATTATGCATAGAAAAAATGCAGAATTCTTTCAAAGAGGTTTGAGTGGATGGGATGTTTCCTATGAAATCTAGTGCAAATGAATCATATGGAAAAATTCCTATGGTTTATAATCCTACGAATCAAACAACCAAGATAGGAAAAATTCCTAAGGATTAGAATCCTCCAAAATTCCTTTGAGAATCCTTTGAATCAAAGAAGCCCTTAATCTATTTTATGATTCATGGAATTGTGCATTGTAAAGCACAAAGTAAAATTGTAAAAACAAATAATGGCAATTCAACTAGAAAAAAAGTTGGCGCAGTTATGATACGGAAGATTCTAGAACAAAGGAGAACCACTATTGTTTTGAGGTTTGTGCATTATGCTTAAGTTCAACCATGGAGTCTGCTAGATTGTACATGTGGCAAAATCCGGTGGGGGGCTAGAAGATGGTGCGAGGGTCCGAGTGGAGGGAGACTGTGAAGGAGTGCACAAGTGCGAGATCGATATTTAGAGATAGGGGGCGAGAACGTGCGCTGTTGCTCGCAGTGGTGGAGCCATGAAAAATAAATGAGCTAGGGGGCCAAGCATTGCTAATCATTTACGAGGAGGGTCAATTCATGAACTTAAACCATTTTTAGCAGCAATTGTCAAATGATCACATTCATATTAGCCTCGATATATAGTGATGTTAGGGGGGGCAGGGCCCTTGTGCGCGTGTCTGAGAGATGAAGCGGAAGGCATGGATGATAAGGGGGGGACGTTGGATATATAATTACTGTGGGTGTATTAGCTATGTATGGTAATCCTATATAGAGAGGTACAGAATGAAAGATGTGGACGTGGGAAAGAGGGTGAGACCTCACTGGATATATCGATTGATCGGTTTGTGTGGAAAACTATGAAAGACCTAGCTATATACACACAGACATAGAGGAACATCAATCGTTGCGCATGCACGCGTGGGAGATAAAGAATGCCTGATATGATGGAGAGGAGGATGTGTGTGGGTGTGTGCCTTCATGGGAGACCGACCTGAAGAAAAAGATTGCATGTGCGTGATGGATAATGCCGACTGGTAGTGTGTGTGCATGCATGCATGAGAGAAAGTTAGTGGTACAATTATAAAGAGAAGACGACTGTGTGGGTGTAAAAGACTAGGTGAGGTCATAATCAATGTAAAGTTGAATTCAAATATTTGAATAAGAGATCCTGATGTTTGAAACCCATGCATGCATGAATATAACGGAGATCTTTGCGATGTGGTTTGGAAACGAGCATGTTGTAATGTATACACGTTGAACAAGGTCAGACTGATTTGAATTTGAGATACCGATGGCAGACATCGTTTGGCCACGTCGCATCCGTGTATGGACACACTATTCTAATTGGAGATGATGGGTGGCTTTTGCATCACATATCTATATCTATACCCCCTATATATATATTATCATATTATTTTATATTGTGTGCGGGTAACTTTAACTTTGAAAGATGGTCGTTGGATGAGGCGAATCCGATGGTCCAAAGATGGCAAATTTGAGCACTACTGGTTGTTGGATATCATCTAGATTCCACTAGATTTCGCCACATGTATAATCTAGAAGACTCCATGGTTGAACTTAAGCATAATGCACAAACATCAAAACACAAACACTTCTTCTTTGTTCTAGAATATTCCATATCAGAATTGCCAAAATGTTTTTCTACATGATTTGCCATTATTTTTTTTACTTTATGTCTTACAACGCACAATTCCATGAATCTTAAAATAGATTAGCTTTCTTATAAAAAATAGATGATTTTGAATGAAATGAACTATAAGAATTAAACGAACATCTACATCATGCATATATGACTCAAAGCTTACATGCTATAATGTGGTATTTATTCATAATTTGGTTGCCAAATCTCATGCGTGCAATGCACGTGTACCTTACTCTAGTCTAAATGGTGTTTGTGTGTGTGTTGTGCGTGTTGAGGTGCAAATTGTCTTTTTTGGGTACACGTTAAGCTTGTTCTCCCGAAATTTCAAGTCGCGCCTTGTTATGTCAAAATTTCAAGCTAGCGTCTCTGTCTATCGTGCTGCAAAACTCCCGCCTCTTCAACCCGCGCCTTGTTAGCCCAAAATATTTAAGATATGTCTTTGTCTCATTGTGCTCCGACAACTCCCTCCATCTCAACCCGCGCCTTGCTATTCCGAAATTACAACGCGCGTGAAAACTCCCACCTCCTGTGAAATCCCGACACGCGAAATGCCCGTGGTACCCCTAAACCGAAAGAACCGCCTCAAATCGGTGTGGGTACTTTTGTAACTTACCCCACATTTCAGACAAGCGCGTCCCTAAGCCATGGTTCCCCACTCCCATCCCATCCGCCCACCCATTCGTACACCGAGGCCGCGAAAACCCGCGACGAAGCCCCACACCCTCCTCCATCAACCACCCAGCCAGAGCCTCTTCCCCGATGACGTTGTCCACAGCAACACCTCGACGTCCCTCATCCAACGTACCGGATAAGGATCCATCATCGATCTCGTCATCCCGCCGGTTCAGCCACCCCGTCATCCACCTCCAAGGAGCTGCCCCGATGTTCCCCTCATCTTTCACGCCACCTCCATTCCCGCACTGCCATCTTCACCTGCACCACCGGAAGAGCATCATCATCACCGTTTCCTCGGATGAAGCTGTGGCCTAATCGGCGCCACCAAAGAGGTTGTACACTAGTCGCCTCATTTTCTTCTTGATTCGATCTCATGGTGCTGCCGGCGCTTGGTCCCGAGCCGACACGGCGCGGCTCCATCCACGGCGGCATCGCCGGCCACTTCCTCCATGGCATCGCTCCCTCGGCGGTGACGTCCACATCAGTAGGAGTTGTTGCTTCTTTAGCTCTCACTCGCGCTGCTGCTCTGCTCTTGCTCTCGGTCCCCTGCCTGGTCTGCTCTTGCTATTGCTCTTGCTATTGCTCTTGCTCGCGCTGCTGGTCTCTCTCTTGCTCTTGCTTGCGATGCTGCTCCAATTTAGCTACACTTCAGTCGACTGAATCGACTTTTGGGTCAGTCAATTTTTAGGGGGTGGGGGGCTCGCCGGAATGAAGGAAGAACCAGCCGCAACAGGGAGGGGGGCTCGCCGGAGAGGTACCCCACTATCAATCTTAGGGTTCAAGGTGGGGGCAGTGGTCACCGGCAATGGTGGGGCGGTGGCGTGGGGATCGCCGGAGAAAAAGCTTGGCATGGGGGGCCTAGAGGGATGGCCGGGGCGGCGGCGAACCGGCGGTGGGGAGTGTTTTTGAGGCGGGCGGGGCGGCGCACCTCGGCCGCGGGCGGCAGGGGGTTGCTGCTTGGTCGGTGGTGGCTGGCGGCTCAGGGGGGTGGAGGTTGAAGATGGACTGCAGGCCCTTGATTTCGTATCCAACGGCTGCAAAATAAATTGACCAGAGATGAAAAAGTTAGTCGACTAACTTGTAGCCTCACCTTGCTATTGCGCTCACTTTCGAAAGTAAAATTCAGTTTCGGCAGCAAAATTCAGTTTCGACAGTTAAGTTCAGTTTCGACAGTTAACTTCAGTTTCGACAGTTAAGTTCAGAGATGAGCGGCTGATGTATTTTACATCTAGCACTTTGTGGTTATGTATTTTACGTCATGTATTGGAGATGCTATTAGAATTCCACTCAGGTTAACATTGTCTCTCCTGTCCTGCTTCAGCCTCGGCGTCGTACAACTCACCGGAGCTGCTCCAACGACAAACCCTCCATCACAGTGGTGTAGTACCTCGGGCTCCATCTCCAGACGCCTAAGATCTTCTTCCCCTCCTCCGACAGCCAAGTCAGCCGAAGCATCCTCACCGGCCAACCCAATCACGCCGAGATCGACATGGCTTCGCCAAAGAGGTTGTACACTTGTTGCATCTCTTTTTTACTCTACATGTTATATATATTGTCCACTGAGCACACGTAGTAACATGAAATACGATTATTTTATCCTACTATATGACAAGCAGTGAGGTACCAGGCAACTTAGCTATTCGTGATGGGCTCTCTTGAACGCCATCATTATTTATCTCTACGCGTTTGAGCTGTGCATTTGTCGATGGGCCTAGGAGTTGAGCTAGTATGGCAGTGGCCTGGGTCCAAAGTAATAGAAGTAGCACAAAAACATTTTTTTAGTGTAGGATTTTCCTTGCTCAAGCCTGCCTACTAGAATCGCCAGTGCTTGAAAGGAAAAGTGAATGAAAAACATAGGAATTGGAAAGTTTCCTATGGTACTACTTTTCATGAATTTGGTGCAAAGGAATGGAGCAAAGGAAAACTGTAGGATTTGTTCCTTTAATGTCTCCTTGAAAGAAAAAACGTAGGAATTCTAATTTCCATTTGTCCTCCTTTTCATATTTCTATTCATCAAGCACAAGACTAAGAGATAGTATCATAATAGCATTATAACCGTACATTTTCTTGTGGTTTGACTTAATCTTGCCATGCTTTTTTCTATCCTGGGATCTTCCAATTCTTGTGAATCAAACACCCAGATTGGCAGAAATGCTGTGTTTTTAAATTCTCTATTTTGCACGTGCATTCCTATCATATTCCTGTCTATTTCCTATCCCTGCATTGTTAGAATCCTCGAATTCAAACAAGCCCTTACTAATTACTTCTGTTACAGATATGTGTCAAAGAAAACCTTGTGTGGTTTGTCCTGCTCCTGCGGTGCTGTGTTCCACCCCAGCTCAGCTGCTCCAACAACGAAAGGGTTCACCACAGCAGGGATCCGCTCTCCAGACTGTCTTTCGCTGCCTCAGATCTTCTTCCCCACCGTCGGCAACCACCACAACTGCATTACCATCATCAACTAAGCAGATGACCTTGAGGACTACACGGGTCCGCAAGAGAGGTCGCACTCTTCCGTGTCTGCTTACGTTATGCATCGCTTAATATGATGACATGCTACATTGTCGTCGTGTTCACCTATTAGACTCCGAGTCAGGTCCAAACTAATGCTGAAACTTGAGTTTTTAAATGGTTGTGGAGTACATATTGGGGAAGCAATTAGTACTATCTGTCTACTATCTGCTTAATCTCGGATGTCTACTATGAGTTTCATGTTGGGTGCAAACAAACATTAAAGGAGCCATTATTTGTATTTTTTAATTAAAGCTATTATCTGCCTGCTATCATTGGTTTTGGGTCTATCCACAGTTTGCTACCATCACTCTGGATTTGTGCATGCACTCCTTACATAATCTCACTATGTTTTATTCCTATGCATGCCGGCTATTGTACACAATGGAACTGATCATGTAGAGCAAAAGAGACGAGCCTTGCGTGGAAATAAAATTTCATGCAGACGTCGCTCCATGGTGGGCGCAAAGGCACCCCCCCCCCCTTCACCCATTTCGGATCGTAATCAAGAGGAAGATAACTGTTATGAGGGGGGTTCAAAAGGAGAAGACCACTCCTATTTACCCCATGAGGTCTTCGCTCTAAGTTGGCATGCTGATGTTGGTAATATCATGCATATGGTGCCTTGCATTGCTTACTGTATATATTAAAGATGTCATCTGCTTAGTTTAGACATGCTTTGTGTCAATGCCATCTGTTTAGTTTCTTTATCGTATATGTGAATCATGCAATGCCATCTTATTTAGCCAGGCATCATATATGTGAATTTTGCAATGCCACCCTGGTTAGCCAGTCATCTTATATGTGAATTATATCATGCCATCATTTTTTTATTACGTATTAAATTTGTCAACAATTTTAGTACATTCAATTACTCTTCTTATGCATCAGCCATTCGGCACGGTCATCGAAAAATCTGGAGTGGAAACAAGGTCTTCAGAACACACAATGCTATCTGACGAAACGCATGTCTTGCTGGTTACTGATAGCTCCTCAGAGGAGGATTCAGAGAAAGATGACCAGTCATATTTTCCCCCAGAGGTGCATGCTCTAACTTGGCAGGGTTATGTTGCTCATATCATGCGTATGGTATCTTGCATTGCTATGTCATTTGCTTAGTTTAGACATGATTTGTGTGAATGCCACATGTTTAGTGTCTAATTACCATATATGTGAATTATGCAATGCCATCTTGTTGCAAGACATTATATATGTGAATTATGCAATGGTATCTTGTTGCAAGGAATTATATGTGTGAATTATGCAATGCCATGCTGTTTAGGCAATCGTCATATATGTGAATTATATCATGCCGTCCTTTTTTTGTATTTCTCATTGCTTTTGTCAACAATGTTTGTATATTCAACTGCTCTTCCTGTGCATCAGCCATTTGAATTGGTGATGGAGAAATCTAGAGTGAAAAAAAGGTCTTCAGAGCATACAATGCTACCTACTGAAGCAGATATCTTGCTGGTTACAGATAGCTCTTCATAGGAGGATCCAGAGGCAGATGACCAGTCCTATTATCCCCCTGAGGTGTATGCTCAAACTTGGCAGGGTTATATTACTCATATCATGCATATGTTGTATTGCAATGCTTAGTTTTTACATCATATACACAATATTGAATGTCATCTCCTTAGTTGACACATCATATATGCGATTGCCCTCTGCTCACTTCCTTAGTATATAAATCGTATATTTGAATTATGTCATGCCATGATGTTTACATAGACAGCATGTACCTGAATTATGGCATGCCAGCCCATTTTCTAAAGACATAATATAGTTATATCATCTCATCATGTTTACATAGTCATTATATTTTATATTATGTCATTCTATCCGTGAATTATATCATGCCATCATGTTTCCATCGACGGCATGTTTGTGATTTATGGCATGCCAACCACTTTAATAGACACATCGTATAGTTATATCATGTCATCCTGTTTACATAGTCATCATATTTTGAAGTGTGTCATTCTATCCTGTTTAGTTAGCCATCATACATGTGAAATTGTGTCATGCTATCCTGTTTAATTAGCCATCATATATGTGAAATTATGTCTTGTTATTCTATTTGGTTAGAAAACATAAATGTGAGTTATTTCATGCCCTATTTTCTTCCCTACTATCCATTGCACCTGTCTATCTTACAATGCATGTACATTCAATTACTTTTCTTGTTTATTGGCCATTTCAATTGGAGGGGTGATGGCAGTATCTGTGGGAGTAAAAACACGGTCTTCAGAAAAGATCGTGCTACCTGTCGATGCCGATAGAACCACAGTTGTACTTGCCCAAGAACCAGCCCCACACACATAACCCAGACTCATGCAGATTGTACCCCTACCCAGTTGGACAGAGAACCAGCTACACCCCTTCTAACCCCAACCCCAGCAGATAGTAACCCAGTTCCCGTTGACACAGCACCGTCTCCACCATAGAGCACCCAAACATGAGCAGTTAGTAAGGCAACTGCAGTGCCCAAAGCACGAGGACCACCACTCTGAACCCCAAGTCAACACTTAAAGCAGAAGAAGAATTGTTCTCAGGTCAGGTTCTATAGCTATGGTTCATACTACTTTGCTCTTGCATCACTGTATTTACGCATACCAACTAATTTCAAATTTGAAGGGTGCAAATGAAACTCCAATGGCGCAACAGGTATGTTTTAAACTTGTTTCTTTAACGTGTTTGCTGTTGTAACTTGCTCTATGTTGATTTCAGTTTCAATTGAATAAACAGTTATGTTCTCATGCCATGCACATTACAAGTGTTGTTATTGCTGTGTAGTTTCCCACACTTATATTCTGTCTATGTTGCTTTGTCTTAAATAGATATGATTCGAATTGTATCTATCTTGATTTGGCAACATAAACTAGAATGATATAGACCATACAGTGACCATACTACATAGATATATGTTTGTTTCATGTTGTTATCATGTCCACCTTACTACTGGACTAGTTTACCAAAATGAGTTTCATATACTACATTGTAAACCTGTGATGTGTTTGTTTGTTTCTCTTTTAGAACGCGGATAAAATATTGGAGAAGAGTACCCCATTATGCAATGGTAAAGGAAGTAATGCAGATAAGGTTCAATATAGTGAGACATCCCTGTTAGTCTCCAAGAAAGCTGATAAAAACTATATTGAAGACACTGAGACAACCACAAAGTCCTGTCTTGATGTAGTCTTTGAGTTACTGGCTACTACTGTTGGCACCAGCTCTTCGAACTCGTTGCCTGAATCAGTTCGGCTTCTTGAGTCTCAACTTCAAGTTTAAAGACATCGATCAGATGTTATGTGACAGGAAGCCGAAGGACTGAGGAAGTCCCTGCAGAATTCAGATGCATACTTTCTGGTGCAACAGCAAGTGCTGGAGGACTTAAGCGCCAAACAAGAGAAAGTTAATAAGCTTGATAAGCATCTTGCCAGCATTATAGGTACCCAGGATATTATTTCTTAATCTCTTCTGAAGTGGTTTCAGTTTTGGACTTGTTTTGCTGTGGCGTTTATATGCTGTTGTGTTCCTATTTGCATTGGTGGCGAACTTTGATGCCCAGTGGATGTAATATGTGTAATAGCCATGATAGCCTAGCGTAAGTTGCTTGCTTATTTATTTCCTTATTGTCAGTGCAGTTCTTTTTCCGCGGTTTGCTAGTGGCCGCAATAACCTATTTTTTAAAACTAGGCCACAATAACCATGGGTTACATATTTACTGTAGTTACCATTTCCCACCTGCGGGCCATAGAAACAATGGGCCTTCTACAGGTCGTAGAAACAATGGGCCTTATACGGGTCGTAGACACAATGGGCCTTCTATGGGTCCTATCATCAATGGGCCTTCTACGAGCCGTATGATCGGTTGGCCAAACATGGGCCAATAACAGACTGCATTATGGTTGTAAACGGGCTAGAGTTGGAATCGTCTATTCATGGGCCGACCATAACGGGTCGTCGTCAATCGGCCGTATTTGATGACGCTATGGAAACGGCCCAACGTATTAACAGGCCACAAACGGGCCAACTGTAACCCCGAGCTGAATTTAGCCCACAAGCAGAAAATGACAGTAATGGGCCGTAAGTAAACGAATGCTGGAAATGAGCCCAAGAATAAATGGGCTCTCAGAAGGCCGAAGGATAACATGGGCTGGAAACGGCCCAACGGAATAACGGGCCGTTAATGGGTATAAAGTGATACACTGTTCATTACGGGCCAGTTTCACCACGGGCCGTTAATGGGTATAAAGTGATACACTGTTCATTATGGGCTAGTTTCACCACGGGTCGTTAATGGGTATAAAGTGATACACTGTTCATTATAGGCCAGTTTCACCACGGGTCGTTAATGGGCCAAGAGTTATAAAGGGCCTCATATGGGCCAAAAGACGTCATGGGCCATACATAGGCCCGAAGTGAAAACGGGCTGGAATCATATTGGATGGCCCAGATGACGCTACTGGGCCTAATTCGGATAGGGCATAACGGGCCTTGGGTTAGCGGGCTGTAAATATGCTATATGCGAACATGTCGTTAACAGGCTTTCCATGGGCCGGCCCGCCACCTTTTGACCAAGTCAAACGGGCCGGCCTTTTCACAGGAATGGGCCTCTGTTGGGCCGTGCCACGTGTGGACGTATCATAGGAGCCTTCTGTCCAATGAGTGGAGGACATCTGCCCCAACGATGAGCCGACACGTGTTTCCTCCAGCCAATGATGATTTTACACGTGAAAAATCCCCATTGGTCAGGGCTGTTAATGGGTTATAGGATCCAAAACCCGACCCGATAGCTTAACGGTGTTTCATTATGGGAGATGCCACATGTCGGTCACCCTTGACGAAAGCACTTCTGTGACGCGCGATTTATCGTCATGGAAGTGGACACTTCCGTGATGATAATTTTGATAATGTCATGGAACACATCTACGACAGCACAGATATGACTATCTTGATTCTGTCATAAAATCATCATGGATGTACATGCATGACAAAAAAATGCGACCTACTATGACAAACATGTATCATCACGGAAGTGTATTTTTTTGTAGTGATAGATGATGGTTCCCAATGCAGAACCATGTCTAATTAATAAAGCCCGCCACCCACCTTCCAAAACTCGAGGCACGAAATAGAGTGCTAATCATGTGGGCAGTTGTCTTGCCAGATTTTAGATTTTCTTTTTTGAACACCAGATATTTACATCGTCTAATGATTTTTTAACTCGCACACAAGTACACAAATATGATTTTTCAAACCGTTATGGTTAGCCGTTGCATGTACATCTAGTTCAAATTTGAATTACGTGCGGTCATTAAATGGCTAGGAAATCACTTAAATCTCTTTAAAAGGTCAAATGACCCCTGAAATTTTCCAAATTTTCACATGACAGTTAGTATCAGTGCACATTACATGTAGGAAAATTTTGAAGGCTGTAAGAGGAAGTTATCTGCCGTTCGTCAGCAAACATGCATTGTTCCCTCTTGGAACCACGAGCCTTCTAGTGAGTTGCTCTGGTTTGTGAGGGGTGTGTATCCAAACTTTCGTCAAGCAAGCCAATTTTTGTACCACATCATCTTGGTGGCATAATATTACCTCAAGCAAGGTTTCATGTTTTTAATTTTTTGGAATTTAAATGCCATGGCACTCCATGCTTAATTCTGGCATAGCCGTTAGACCAATATGTTTGAAAATACCTTCCAATTTATTGCCCATGGAATTAAATCACACACAAGTACACAAATATATGGCTTTTCAAACCGTTTTGGTTAGCTGCTGCATGTACATGCAGTTCAAATTTTAAATTACGGTCATTAAATGGCTAGAAAATCACTTAAATGTCTTAAAAGGTCAAATGACCCCTGAAATTTTCCAAAATTTGACACGACAGTTGTATTAGTACTAGAAATTTTCTTGTACATTTAAAACACCATCCGTTGCCACTTTACTCCAAACTCGTCTTTCACAGCTAATAAAAAATATCTACAACATCACACACAGTTGTTTTGTAGGAATCGTTTGCGATGAAAAAATCTGGGTCTATTTAAGTCTTCCTTCTTAAGCTTCGCCGGCTCGTCTGCTCCAGTGCCGGCAACCCCCAAATCCACAAATCCCGATCCCCGTTCCTGCACCCACTTCTCGCAAAGATGATGCCGTGGAAATGCTTCGTGAAGGCATGTACGATGGTCGTGTCCCCCCCCCCCCGAGCGCCGGCGCCTGTGCCGAGAGCGCAGCCGCCTACGCTGAGAGTGTTGCCGCATCCGCATTGAGCGTGGCTACTTTCGCCGAGAGGGTGTCTGTGGCAGCCAACAGGGTAGCTGCAGCAGCCGAGACGGCTCCAACTGCTACTGTGATGGCGGCTGCAAATGCCGAGAGCGCTCGAGCTACCGTCTGTGTCACCGATGTCGCCCTGGCCCGGGTCGAGGCCATCCACGCCAAGATATTCCAGGCCACCTCAGAATCCAGCATGCAACCCACGTCCGAAAAGGCGGCGGTGGCCATGGAGCACCTGCTTCCTCATGAGGTCGTCGAGCGGGAGCTGGAGATGCAGGAGGCGGCGGAGATCGAGGACGCCAGGAGGAGGAGTTGCGCGTGGCCCAGGTCGAGGTAAAGAAGAGTCTGTCCATCGAGGAATCGGCGGTGGAGTACCAACGCGATCTCTGGCGCAGCCACTACTACGAGTACTACAACCTTGAGGGCGGCACCGAGGACGAGGACGCGGTCAACTTCAGCAGGGGGATGCGGAGTCCACCAACGGTAGCATGTCGCCAGGACAAGTCATCAACATCTCATCTCACACCGGCGATGCATAGGCCGACGCGGCAGCGGATTTGTTAAAATTATCCGTACTTAGGCTTTGTTTTTAATGATGGTCTTTTGTTAGAGCAATGTTTAGGTGAACTGTCTCTGTTTAGTTACTAAAATTGCTCGATTCGGTAAGTCTGGTTTGTGTGATGTACGCTCTTTTGTGTACCCAAATTAGCCAGCGATGTTAAATTATGCAATGACGTACGCTGGGAAATTTCCACCAAAATTTCAATTTTCAAACTCATCCCATGCGCGTTAAGTAGAAGAATCGTTTGCGATGCACACTATCATTCAAAGTGAATGGTGTTCGGCGGCACCACGCGCAAAGTTTCCCTCCACATTTCGAAATTTTTGGCCTACCGCCGAAATATCTACCCTCCCCCTCCCCGTCCCCTTTTCTCCCCGACCACAAGTAACATTTCCCCTGTTTCCCCCTTCCTTCCTTCCTAAGCTATAGCCGCTTCCTTGCTTGCTTCCTCGCTCTCGCCGTCTCGCATCCTACCGCCGGGGTCGGCATGGGCATCTTCAAAGACCTCTCCAGTGGTTCCTCCGACAACGACGACTCCACCACCCGGGTATGCCTCTCTTCTCTCTCTTGGGCTATGACTTTGAATGACGGATTTTTACCCGACGGTCTATTTGAGTCATTTCTTCCTCTTGTAGTTCCCTAGGACCTTCAGTTGCAACAAATGGAGCAGGGTGGCAGAAGATCTGTCTGCTCGTTGTCACCATCAATCTCCATGCGTGAAGCTAGTTGCGTTTGAATCTGTGGACGGTGGGAGGAAGTTTTTGGCATGTGTAGAGAAGGTTAGATCCTCTTTCGTTGTTACAAATCATTTGTTAGATATGATTCAGACACTGTCACGGTCCCAACCCATTCATACCACACCTTCAACCAAATGCATCCTAAGACAGTGTCACAGTTTGTACCTAGTATCAAAAAATGTTGCCATCTCATCAGCGGTGCCATAAGAAAATAATTTGGCACCGCTTCAGCAGTTTGTGGAGCCAACTTGTCCACACATCCGAGCAGCCAAGCAGTAAAATACAAAATCTTTATGACACGAAGGAACTGGGCGTCGGAGCAACTAGGTGCTCCGGAGTTCGGGTCCCTGATTTTTTTCCGCTGCATCGGCTCGCCAGTGCAGGACACCGGTGCAAGATGTAGCAACAGTTGTCTTTACACCAGTTTTGGCATACATAGTGGTCGCCTTAGTGCTATTAGTTCTATATTACTAAATTTGTGCATGTACACACATGTTAGTATCAATTTGCTATCATCCAAACACTGTCGCTATGCTGTTGCAGTTATATTTACCTTCCTCATAAAATATTCAATTTGTTATTTATAGCACATGAGTAAGAACTTGTAGTGTTGTCGTAGTTAATTATAGCTTCTGATGTTTCAGAATTTGGTTGTTGTCTCAGTAGCAATTAATTCATTTGCACATTGATCTTTTTGAGAAGATATGTCATAGTTAATTTGTTTCTTCAGTTTTTAAAAATAAGTATTTGGTGATTTTCTATGTTGCTATGAACCCATTTCCCCTACAATTGTTATTGATCTAGTTTTAAATATTATAGGATGAACGGAAGTGTTCTTACTTGGAGTGGGTTGATCAAAAGTGGCCACAGTCTTTGAAGATGTGCCTTGCAAAGCTCTGGAGCATGTATGAGGAAGAGAATAGAGGTAGGCTTAGAGAAAGTGTTGTCAACACTGAAGAATATTTGAAGATGTGGGATAAAAAGAGGAAGGTGGAGAATGAGCTCAGATTTTTTAAATCAGACTTTGCTAAGATGGTGTTGGCGAAGGAGGAGGCACTTTCCCAGTTGGCCAGTGCAAAACAAGTTCTTACTGAACTCAAAGATAAGATGAGCCTGGATGATCTCGATTAGGGAAGTGAATATATTTTTCTAATATTGTTCTTATAAAGCTGAACTAGTTATATGTTGTATTGTGTTGTTTTCGGGTAGCTATTGTACTATGATGTTAAAATATATTTATGTGCCTGATATGAAATTGGCAAACAGTTGTTCGATATGAAATGTGAATTTGCGTAATACTGGAATTATTAATTGTAAACTAATAAACCTGCTAAATGGGTCATGGAACTTTGCAAACGGTTCTAGCAGTAAAAACGCTTGTGATGGATAGCCCAATGCCACACAGTTTTCTGCATTAAATCGTGTGTGATGTACTCGATAAAAGCGAATGGTTAGCCAAGGTAGAGCGTGTGTGATAGTTACACGTATCACACACGAGCCTATACATAACGTCATAACCTGTGTGGGATGTACATACGAACGGAAACGTTTTCCCTGGATTGACTGTGTGGGGTGTACATAAGAACGGAAACATATTCCTTGGATTGACTGTGTGTGATATACATACCTACGGAAATGGATTCACCGTGTGGGATGTACATACCTACGGAAATGTTTTTTGGGATTCGTCGTGTGGATGTACATACCTACAGAAATGATTGGGATTCCGTGGGTCACCCGATCACACGCGAACTCATTTGGTGTCCCAGGAGGGCCTATCCCCGACGGTTTCTGGGTCGCGTGGGAAGGACCCCCTAATCGCCCACACTCACTAGGTGACGGTTCCAAATGCTGTCGCAGAAAGGGGTTTCAAACCGTTTGTATAGCACCGACGCGTACCAGTGTATGATGATACCAATGATTGAATCGCGTGCAAGTAACATACCGATGACAAAGGGAACAACGTATGTTGTTGTGCTCTTTGACCGATAAAGATCTTCATAGAATATGTAGGAGCCAATATGAGCATCCAGGTTCTGCTATTGGTTATTGATCGGAGATGTGCCTCGATCATGTCTACATAGTTCTCAAACTCGTAGGGTCCGCACGCTTAACGTTCGATGACGATTTGTATTAAGAGTTATATGTTTTTGATGACCGAAGTTTGTTCGGAGTCCCAGATGAAATCACTGACATAACGAGGAGTATCGAAATGGTCGAGACATAAATATTGATATATTGTACTATGTTATTCGGACACCAAAAGAGTTCCGAGTGGTACCGGGTAAAAACGGAGTGCCGGAAGGGTTACCGGAACCCCCCGGGGAAGCAATGGGCCATCTTGGGCCATAGGGGAGAGAGAGGACATCCCACATAGGGGAGGCGCCCCCCCTCCCATGGGGAGTCTGAATAGGACTAGGGGAGGGGCGCGGCCCCCCTTTCCCTCTCCCTCTCCCTTCCTTCCTCCCCCCTTCCACCAAGTGGAATCCTACTAGGACTTGGAGTCCTAGTAGGACCCCCTCCTCTTTGCGTGCCCTATAGGGCCGGATGGCCTCCCCCTCTCCTCCTTTATATATGGGGACAGGGGGGCACCCAAAATCACAACAAACAATCTCTTAGACGTGTGCGGTGCCCCCCTCCACAGTTTAACACTTCGGTCATATCGTCATAGTGCTTAGGCGAAGCCCTGCGCCGGTAACATCATCAACAGCGTCACCATGTCGTCATGCTGACGGAACTCTCCCTCGTCCTCAACTGGATCAAGAGCTCGAGGGACGTCATCGTGATGAACGCGTGCTGAACACGGAGGTGCTGTATGTTTGTTACTTGGATCGATTGGATTGTGAAGACGTTCGACTACATCAACCGTGTTTCTAAACGCTTCCGCTTTCGGTCTACGAGGGTACATGGACACACTCTCCCTCTCGTTGCTATGCATCTCCTAGCTATATCTTGTGTGATCATAGGAAAATTTTGAATTACTACGTTCCCCAACAAGCACGAAAGTCAATAGTTATGCAATGAAATTACATCCTACTTGTGGTGCATTGTTCGATGTTAGTTATGCTTAATGCACGCTTACGAGATTTTTCGTTTCTTGGTTGGATGCTTCCCAATCTTTTGCTGGCCTTCATTTGCACTAAATATGATCACTACTTGTGCATCCAAAACCCTTTAAACCAGTTTTGCCACATGAGTCTGCTATACCTACCTATATGCGGTATTCTTTTGCTATTCTAAGCAAATTTGTATGTGCCATCTCTAATTTTCAAAATAGATTTCTCTTTTGTGTGCTCGTACCGCTCATGAAATGATAGGGGGTGGCTGATATATTTCCATGCTAGATATGTTATTCTCAAGATGAGTGTTTATTCACTTGTCATTGCATGAGAGTATGGCAAATGTATTAGGGATGCCCAGTCCCAAAATGAAAAATGAATTTACTTTATGTTGTCAAATAATAAATTCCTTGGAAAGTGTTAGTATGGAAGCCACCCGTGGATACGGCTAGCCATGGAGAGTGAAAGTATGGTGGAAAAAGGAATAAACTTTATTTTCTATTTGGTAACAGCCTATGATATATCTAGCATGGAAAGTATTGGGAACTACTCGATCATTTTCGTTGATAGGAAAAGCATGCCACCCAAAATGTTTTTATCTCTATCTTTTTCGCTTTGAGCTCTAGCACCTCTACAAATACCTACTTCCCTCTGCAAAGGGCCTTTCTTTTACTTTATGCAATTTTAATTTTTACTTGAGTCTCCATCTTCTCTTATAAAGCACCAACTAAGGGGCACTATGATCGTACTTGAGAATGGGTGTAGCTAATATGCGAGTGTGTTTCATGAATGGATCAATGATTGACCATAATGGGCTAGGGATAACTTGCTTTAGTATTTATATTTTGAAAGACATGGTTGCTTGTTGATATGCTTGAGTATTAAAGTCTTCATGTCAAAACTAGACTATTGCTTTGAACCATATAAAATTCCAAATGTCCATGCTACAAAGAAAATATTATGTGATGAACATGTTAGGCAGCATTCCACATCAAAAATTCTGTTTTTATCATTTACCTACTCGAGGACGAGCAGGAATTAAGCTTGGGGATGCTAATATGTCTCCAACGTATCTATAAATTTTTATTGTTCCATGTTGTTATATTGTCATTCTTGGATGTTTTACAATTATTTTATAGCAACTTTATATCATTTTTTAGGACTAACCTATTGGCATAGTGCCTAGTGCCAGTTGTTGTTTTCTGCTGGTTTTTTACATTGTAGAAAATCAATATCAAACGGAGTCCAAACGCAGCAAAAAATTTTGTGGATTTTTTTGGACCAGAATACATCTAGTGGGCCAAAGAAGTACCAAAGAGGGGGCTCGAGGTGAGCACAAGACACCTGGGCGCGCCTGGAGGCCCAGGCGCCCAGGTGGGTTGTGCCCACCTCGGTGGCCTCCCGCACCGCCTCTTTGCTCTATAAATACCCCAATATTCCAGAAACCCTAGGGGAGTCGACGAATATTAATTCTAGCCACCGCAAGTTCCAGAACCACCAGATCCAATCTAAACACCATCATGGAGGGGTTCATCATCCTCATTGGTGCCTCTCCGATGATGCGTGAGCAGTTCATTGTAGACCTACGGGTCTGTAGTTAGTAGCTAGATGGCTTCCTCTCTCTCTCTCTCTCTCTCTCTCTCTTGATTCTCAATACAATGGTCTCCTGGAGATCTATTTGATGTAACTCTTTTTGCGGTGTGTTTGTTGGGATCCAATGAACTTTGAGTTTATGATCAGATCTATTTTTTTATCCATGAAAGTTATTTGAGTCTTTTGATCTCTTATATGCATGATTACTTATAGCCTCGTATTTCTTCTTCGGATATTTGGTTTAGTTAGGCCAACTAGATCATTTTTTCTTGCCATGGGAAGAGGTGCTTTGTGATGGGTTCGATCTTACGGTGCTTGATCCCAGTGATAGAAGGGGAACCGACACGTATGTATCGTTCCTACTAAGGATAACAAGGTGGGATCTATTTCTACATAAATAGATCTTGTCTACATCATGTCATCATTCTGTAATAGTAGTAGATGCAGGAAGGAGTCGGTCTACTAATCTTGGATGTGATGCCTATATAATGATCATTGCCTGGATATCGTCATGATTATTTGAAGCTCTATCAATTGCCTAACAGTAATTTGTTTACCCACCGTATGCTATTTTTCTCAAGAGAAGCCACTAGTGAAATCTACGGCCCCCGGGTCTCTTCTTAATCATATTTGCCTTCGAGATCTATTTTTATTTGCTTTTATTTTCAGATCTATTAATCCAAAAATACAAAAATACCTTGCTGCAATTTTTAGTAATTTATTTTATCTTGCGGTCCCGCGAGATCTATTTATCCAATCTACTACAATTTTATCTATCTTTTTATCTATGAGGGATTGACAACCCCTCTCTTACGTCGGGTTGCAAGTATTTGTTCTTTGTGTGAAGGAGTTGTTTACGTGGTGTTGCATGGTTCTCCTACTGGTTCGATAACCTTGGTCTCATCACTCAGGGAAATACCCATCGTTGTTGTGCTGCATCATCCCTTCCTCTTTGGGGAAATACCGACGTAGTTCAAGCAAACATCAGCTGGTCGGGTGCGTCTGTCCCCGTAGCAGGTGTTGGCATCAGCGAGATATCGCTTTGTCCCGACAGGATAGCTGGTCCATCTGGTTGGGCGTCTTGCACCTCGCTCAGAACAGCCAGGCCCCTATAGCTCATCGGATCGGGTGAGCCAGGCGTGGGGCTCACAAGATCTGCCCCGGTTACGGCAATATCGACCTGATTTGAATCCAGGGATGCTTCCGGAGGTTGCAATCAATGACGGGTCGTCAGTTGGCGCTGGTACCAAAGCACCCACGGTCAGGGATGGGCCATCAACGCCCCAGACGTCTCCGCCATGTGGGCCTCTGTTGTGTCTGCATCTCTGCGTGCCTGGTCCACCGGCAAAGCCCTCTTTTGTTTTCCTTTGCCCCTTCCTTTTCTGGCAGCACGACGAGGGATGGTGGGCCCCTGCTGACTCGGCCATGGGGCCGTGCTGCACCGCGTGTGTTGTACGGGCAGTGGTGCATCCACGCCGGCGGGAGCAGGCCAAGATGGATCCACGGTCACCTCATCCGCGCAGACAGAGCAGTTGTCGGCGCGCCAGAGGAAGGAGTCCATGGCCATGCCATCCGCGTGGCCGGGAGGCGGCGCCTCTATGCGGCGGCACTTGGCCGCTTGCGGCCATGACGACGCGCCCTGCCGGGCTCAGGACCGCGGTCACCGCGACCATCATCCTACGAGCTAGCTCCTCCCTGCTCGGCACCGGGCTGGGCGCCGAGAGACGGTGCTCCGCTTGGCTCGACGTGCGCCAGCACGATGGCGATGGGGTATGTGAGCGTCCTAATGATCGGAGTGTCAGAGCTCAGCCGAGCGGGGATCTGCTCAACTATTTCCAGGATGGCAGTGCGGCGATTGTTGTTAGGACAGTGTGTGCGCCCTACCAACCGGGACGTGGTCAGGTCTGCTCTGGAGCGAGTCCTAGGGTGGAGGCGCTCAAGCCAGCAACTCTCCCCTAGGATGTGCTCAGCGATGCAGAGGTGCCAAGCCTGGGCGGGTATTCCACGGAGCTCCAACTCGACGTGAAATTCGAACTCATCGGAGCCGGCGTGAGCGAGCTTGCTCCAGGGCCTGAGTGAGAGAGAAAAGCGTGCGAGTTGATGAAGTGGTCTCCGTCCAGCCGGCGCTTGGTGGAGTGGGAGCTGAATAGGATGAGTAAGTCCTCTGGGTGGTGGACATGGACGGTGAAGTCGTCGTCGGCGAGGTCGAAGGTGTTGAGCAGCACGTCGGAGACCTCGGCGACGAACACGCGCGGCCTGTTCCCGGTGATAGAGGCGACCATTGCGTGGCCCAAGACCTTCTCGGCCTCCTCCATCTCAACCGAATGCGCCATGATCACCTGAACTGGCTCCTGCACGCGCGCTGCCGGCACGGCGGACAGCTGGGCTGTAGGCAGCAAGGGAGGCAGAGGCGGAGGGGTGGCCACTGACCTGTCAAAAGACCCACACAGATATTTCAAACCGGCCTCAAACGTCTGGGATATTCTACGCCCCTCATATCCAGCCCACCGCCAACCCCACTTCGTCCCCACAAAAACCCTCAATCCAGTAATCCTAGCTCACCTCACTTCGCTCTTGCTCCGTTTCTTCTTCTCCCCTCCTCCAATTTCTTCAATTCTGATCCAAACCGACGACTCCGGTAGCCGCTTCGACTTCGAGCTCGATGTCGACGAGGAGATGGCCCTCCGCATTGCACTAGAGTGGTCCAAGGTGGACACTGGGGAGGGGGCAGTTCCTGATCTGCCCCGTCGCCGCTCTCATGGGCGTAGTGCGGACACCAGATCTGGCCCCTTCCCTCCAGGGCGCAGCT
>NC_057813.1:452524165-452552331 GCF_018294505.1 Triticum aestivum
GCCGCTACTCCAAAAGGGCAGTGGTGGGTGCTAGTGCTTGCTCCGCCGGCCCGCACGCCGGAATCGGAGGCACGCGTCGCCCACCGCGAGAGGCAACGGGCAAGGGAGAGGGATGTGGCGGTGCCCGACAATTAGAAGCGGCTCCTCGATCGGGTCTACCATCTTTCGCTTACGATGGCAGAGACGGACGCTCGCTGGCTTTGAAGGAAGAAGGCCAAGGTGCTCCGGCTAGCCATTGAGCAGTCGGAGCGCGAGGCGGCAGAAGCAGCGGCAACGGGACTGAGCCGTCCGACGGATGAAGTGGTTGATCGCCATCTCCGATTCCTCCTCAAACGACAAGGACAACCATGGCTCCAACTCGGACGATCCACCACCTGCCGCACACCTACAGTTGTGCTGGTGACCGGAAGGGCAAAGGGCCGGCGAGGAAGTGGTGAAGATGCTCCTCCTCTGTTAACTATTATCGTTTTTTCGTTGTTTAAGTTTAGAACCTCCTCGGTGATGAACTATGGTGATCTTTTGGATGATGTAAAGTGGATTTATGTGCATTTCGTTGTCCGTTTGATGCAGATTTCTTTGTCCTGATGCAGATTTATGTCCATTGTTTGATATATGTACATGCGTAGTATAAATATAGGATGTCCGATATGAGGTACGCGGCTGTGCAGGGAAGAATTTGCACGCGTCCACGTATTGTATAAAGCATCGGATTTGATAATCGTGGCGGTAGATTGTAGCGACCCAACCCAAATGGATCAAGTCTCTGTGCTTAAGTGTCATCCCTGGATCGGTATGCTGACACACACAGTACTCAAGGATTTATAACAGAGGTAAATCACATGTATAAAGTAACGTAAATATTATTACCTCAATCCAAAATAGCGGAAGTAACAAGGTTGTGGATTCCCATCAACACCAACGACAAAGTTCAGTGTAGAAATCGTAACCCTAACGTAACACATACTCGTCGTAAGATTCCTGCAACATGAGACGTTGCAACCACAGAGGGTCAGTACATTGAATGCACTGGCAAATTCACACTGTAGAGCAATGATGAATAAATGGCTATCACTACATGCATATTTGGCTGGTGGAAAAGCTCTATGGTTACAGTTTTGCATAAAGCAAATTTTCCCTACTGCAAAGGAATAAGTTTTATTTAACTATCATGGTGGTTGTTAAACATTGAGAATGGTTGACAGCATTCTCAATCCCAATTAAATATCATCATTAAAAACCCAACAATATTAATTAAAGTAACATGATGAGATTCACATGATAATCAAAATACTAGATACTCAAAACGTCCATAACCGGGGACACAACTAATCATGATTAGTTTATACACTCTCCAGAGGTTTGCGCACTTTTCCCTGCATGACTCGATCTCCTCCGTTGGTTTTCTCGCACTACATGGTGTTTGAGATATGGATAACCGAGACATAGTCTTTCAGAAGTGCTAGCAACTTACGATGGGTAGACTTGTACACCTACTTTCCCCTACATCTGCTAGTCTACCACTGTAAGAGTTCACACGACTTAGTCAACTATGCTAGAGCCCATAATAGCATGTGGCTGCACACGGAAGTTTCTAGCATGAATAATCTTATGATCCCTTTGAGCCTGGGTGGCGGTCCAAAAACAAATAGGCAATCCTGGAATACCCAAGTATGTGTATTAAAGTTGCCACCTTAAATAAACCATTAATTAACATTCTCACATCTGTCATGGAAATTCACTCACCCAATCCACGTCTACTAGCATAGCATGGCATAATAAGCAAACGTGCAAGTAACTCCTGAGGGTTTGGTAATAAACAGGGCAATAGGTTCCTACCTCATCAACTACTTCCCAATACCAACATGTTATCAATCCTACTCATGCAATGTTTGAGGGTTGAAACTAATGCATAAAAATTGGATATGAAAAGGGATATGATCAAAGTGTGAACTTGACTGCAATGTTGATGAAGATGATTTCAAAACTCTTGATAGTTCTATTCGTCACACTCCGGTCAATCTATCGTGAGCAAGCAATAATAACCACACATAAGCAATCACTCAAAGGATCGGAAAGAACGAAGAGTACGATTCGGAAAACATCAAAACCAAGCGAATAACTCTTGCAACATAAAACAATTTCTAACAGTATCAAAATTATGTGAATTTCGCCTTATCAGAAAGTTTAGGTCAAGAGCTTTGATTTGCAAAAAGAATCAACACAAACGGAGTTATAAAACTCAAGTTATGATCAAACGAAGATCAAATACTAAACTGTTTGAAATTCCAATTTTAAACTTTCAAAAACATGTTTAAGTTGTTTTACTGGATAGAGGAGATCATAATGAAGAAGTGGGCGTTGGTTTCGTTGGATTTGGACTAACGAGTAAAAATTAATGATCATTTGAAAAACATGGACTATTCTGTAAATAAACTATTCACAAATGGGTCCCTGGCCGAAAATAACAGAAAAAGAAAAATAACTAAGAAGCGAACGTTCCTTAATGAATGCTAACGAACAAACCATTCGCTAGATTGAGAAAAAAATGGACGGATCTAATCCGTTGGATCTGAATCCAACGGACGGGAGGCGAAGAGGGGTACCGCGGCGGCGGGCGACGTCGACGGCGAGGAAGACGGCAGCGGCGGCGGCGGCGGCGAGCGGGGAGGCGGCTCCGGTCGCTCTCTAGCTTGGGCGAGACCACGGGGAGGCGCGGCTCGTCGAGGTGAAGGCGATGGCGGTGTCGACGGTGGTCGAGGGGGGGGCGGAACGGAGCGGGGCGGCGGCAGCGGCGGGATGCGGCGCGAGAGGAGAGAGAGGGGGATCCGGGGCAGCACTTCGGTATTTATGGAGGGGCGGAGAGGCGACACGGGGTTACGTGGAGGAGGGGGCGCGAGGCGGACGCGGAGTCCGGGCGGCATACGGCGGCGGCGATGCCGTGCAGGTGCGGGAGTTCGTCCCGAGCTCGGGGACGAGCAGGTCGCGGCGCTGGGCTGGGCCGGCCCAGTAGGTGGAGAGAAAGTTTTTTTTAACACCGACAAACACAATAAAAAACAAGAGAAGTAAAATAATATATAGGCATATAATATATCAGAATATTCAGAAACTTATTTCCTACAGCGTGAACATTTCTCTAGCATCAAATAAAATTCTCACTAATTTAAATAATTCAAACAGTGCTACTGCTCTAATAAAATCCAATAAAAATCATTTTAAAATTACCAAAATTAATTCAAATTTATTTCTCTCCAATTTTCTGATGTAGGGAATCATTTTACCCTAATTTCCATATATTTTATTTTCAGAGAAAACTAATTTGAATAAAATCCAAATAACTCCAAATTGAAAAAGTAATTTCAAAAGGACTTTAAATTTGATCCTTTTAAACTCCCAACTCATATTTCATATGTTTTGAAGAAGTCATTCTATCTTCTCTCATGAAAATCATTGAGTTGCTTGAAGTGTATGAATTGAAATATTTCCAAATGAAATTCAAATATTTTCAAATACCCTTTCATTCAATTTAATGGAAGAAGTCATATCATCTTCGCTCAAGGGTTTTGTATTTGAAAAGAATTTGAATTCATCAAGATCAGAAAAGGAAATGAAAGTTTGGGAAAGTCCTTTTATTCCCTCTCATTTAACTTTCAAAAAGTTTCGAATTCACTCACTTTCAGTTAATCAATCAAACAATCAATCAAAACTATCTATTTGTTCATAACATTCCAAAATTTAGAATTTTGGGATGTTACAAACCTACCACCCTTAAAATGAATCTCGTCCTCGAGATTCGGAGAGGCTAGCAAGAAATAGGTTAGGGTAGGGGGGTCTTCTCGAAATCCATCGATCGTCACAGGGGTCTGGGGTGTTACCACCCTTAGAAGCATTGTTACAGTTCCATCAAAACTCATATAGTCCATCCTTATTCCTGATAGTGTCGGTCTTCTTAGATCTTCTGGAAAATTCCTTCTCTGGGCTCTTCCGGTGGTGGCATAACCTTTACCGCAGTTCTTCTTGTCCTTTCATCTTGGTAAGGTTATTCCATGACTGGTTCTTATCTGACGATCTGGCGCCAATACTAAACAAATATCGATATCTCATGGTGGTCAACAATTTATGGTTTCTCCTGCAGGAAACGGGTCTGGGTTGAACCTCACCGTATGACCTACGTTTGGCAACAGCTGCCTTGTACAAGGGAAAATACCTATACCATTCTAAGGTTTAAACAAGGTTTTGATCATCGTCTCTCTACTATAGGTAAGTCACTCAGATTTACCATCCCGCATGGCAAGGCGAACAATAATAGTAAGTCGGTATGGTGATCAATCCATCCCGCACCCAAATCATTACCTTGTATATGGTTTAGCGAATCTCGCATTCTAACACTCAGTCATCCTCACAAGCATTGCAGAATTTTCTCTTGTCGACGAACCAAGTTCGGATAAATCCATGGATTCTACAAGCCAACCAAACATCTATCGTTCCTTCACAACTCTCAGGTTTTGTGTTTGCTCCTATAAAATCGTCGGTTGATAAAGTCGTAACTTCTTCCAGGGTTTTTCCTTCATCAAGAAGGTGCTTGATTCTTGGTAGGTCCTGGGGCTGTGGGTTATGGCCCATCTCATCACTTGTAAACCTTGAACTCGTCATCGGGGCAAGTGATCATTATTCCAACATCCAGCTTCTTGGCATTCTTAAATCCATCCAATTGTACTGTCTCCCTTCCTTCCGTTGGTACCAAACTAAAACGCGTTTACTCCATCTCGTCATGCAGTTACAATTGCTCCTTATTACAAACCTTATACCTCCTTTATATCCAATAGTACTTCATCTCTCCATACTTTTGGGGTATCCAACATATCGAGACAAAACTCGTACTTATATTTTCCATAGTCCACTTCATGGAACATCGTTATCTTTTCCCAGGGGTCAAGGGTTCTCACAGGGGAATATTGGCCATCTCTGCATGGCACTTCTTCAACTGTGAAACATCATGAACTCCTGACAGTCCTTCGGGTGACTCCAACTTGTTGGCCACTTCTCACATACGCTCCAAACTCGGTATGGTCCTACAAATCTCGAGGCTAACTTTCCCTTAACTCCAGATCGTTTAACTCTTCGCAGAGGGGACACACGAAGACATGCTCTGTCTCCAATTTCATAGACTTCCTCCTTGCGTTTTTGAGTCTGCATAACTCTTCTACCAGGACTGAGCTACCTTCAGTCTATCTCGAAGCAACTTAACATTCTCTTCTGAATCCTTGATCACACTTTATCCAAACAACTAACGGTCTCCAACTTCATCCCACATCAATGGTGTCGGGCTCCTTCTCCCATACAACGCTTCAAAAGGGGTCATCTTCAAACTGGCTTGGTAACTGGTGTTGTATGAGAACTCCGCATAAGGTAGATTATCATCCCTACTAGATCCATAATCTAGCGCACACGCTCTCAACATGTCCTCCAGAATCTGATTGACTCTCCCGGTCTATCCATTTGTCTGCGGATGAAAGGCTGTATTGAACTCTAGCCTAGTACCCAAAGTGTGGTGCAGATGATTCCAAAACTTTGAGGTAAACTGTGTTCCTCTATCTGATACGATGGTCCTCGGAACTCCATGCAGACATACGATCCTGGTCAAAAATATCTTGGCCAACTTCGCACTTGTATAGGTGGTTTTCATTGGGATAAAGTGAGCCACTTTGGTCAAGCGAATCAACTACTACCCAGATAGAATCATATCCCGATCGGGTTCTAGTAAATCCGGTAATGAAATCCATGCCAAGCTTATCCCACTTCCATTCGGGTATCGGCATAGGCTGTAGTAATCCTGCTGGCTTCTGATGCTCTGCTCTTACTCTCTCTGGCATACATCACCTACGACTACATACTCCGCAATATCCTTCTTCATACCAGTCCACCAGAAATGCTCCTTCAAAACCAAATACATCTTGGTGTTTCCAGGGTGAATCGAGTATGGTGAGTCATGAGCCTCCTGAAGTATTAACTTCCTGATCTTTGCATTATTGGGCACATATACACAGTCCTCGAACCATAAGGTGTCATGCTCATCCTTACGAAAACCTTTGGCCTTTCCTTTGCTCATTCTCTCTTTTACCTCAGCAATCTCTTTGTCATCCTTCTGAGCTTCACGGATCTTTCCCAACAATGTAGACTGAACTTCCATTGCTGCAACAAAACCTTTGGGAACAATCTCCAACCGAAGTTCCCTGAGATCCTCGGCTAACTCCTTTGGTAATCCCCCACTTATGAGGGTATTCATCCTGGTGTACTTTATGGTTGTGTCCTATTTCTCCACAAAGCTTGCATGCACTTTCTCCATATCATTTCCATAAGGCTTCAACTTCTGGGACATAAGCTGAGACTTTAGCAGAGTCAACTTAAATTCTTCCCAAACCATCCATTGATGGTTTGGTACATCCTCCACCAGGTAGCAACACCTCTTTCAAAGAACGGAAGAGCATGCTGGGCCATATCCTTTCTGACTATAGGGTTATTCTTCATGTGATCCTCCATGTTCTGAATCCATTGGTCTGTCTCCAATTGACTCATTGGTCCAGACAATACAAGCTCATCTCCATTCATCCTCTATGGAGTCCATGGGTTTTGGGGTGGGATAAGAGAGATAGAGAGGGATACACACAATACAAACAAAAGTTTTGAAAAGATAGATTTTATTTGTGGCTGTCGGAAAAACATCAAACAAATGACAGCTCACAATCGTTGCATCTAACGCAGGTATATAATAGGGGTTTGGGCTTCTAATGGTCAATAAATCTTCAAAGTCATCAAACTCTTCGATTCTTGTTCATGTCTCCGATGGCTTCTTCCGATCATGCTTGTCCTACTCAAGTTCTTTTGCCAGATCATCTCTGTTGTCGCAAAGTCTATCATGACGTCCTTTAATATTTTTGGAGTTGCGTTCCAAACTTCTGGGTTTCAACATCCTTGGCATGAACCATGGTCCTACTGTCTTTCAGTTCCTGACGAATCTCTGGTATCTCGAGGTTTTGCTCCTCCAGCTTGGCTACTTTCAGCTTCTGGTTCCTGAGTTCTTCACGAATTGCCTCCTTGTCAAATACAGCTTCCTGAAGGTCCATCTTAAACTTGTTCATATAATACTCCAGATCCTGGTGATGCACCAGCTAAGGTTAAAATTGCATCCTTTGCTGACAAATGCTCCATCAGCCTTCTACCATCCAATACTTCCGAAGGAATGCATGCTTAACTCAACACGGTAATGATAGCATAAGAGAGCGATAACATCTTGGATATCCATATTTCTGCCCTGGTCATTGACATGAACTTTTATTCCATAGTTGATATCTCCTGCCTTAGGGTTTTCTTGACAAAACTTTGAGTTCTAATGCTTCATGTTCCGGTCTTTCTTCGATACACCTTGATCTCGGGTATTGACAGCTTCCATAGTCTGTCAAGTTCCATAAGTGTAGCCATTCCTTGGTCATACCAAATCTGGAAATTCTTCATATTCTCCTAGTCTTCGAAGTCTTTATCTGTCGTAGTTTCTATCATTATAATGCTCGATAAAATCCTCTTCATTCCGAAGTGGTCCTAGTTGTCCGATATCTGGTCCTTCTTGGAGTGGTCTCATCATTCGAATCTTCGAGGGGTCAAAAGGGGAAAGGGGTATGGTCTCACTAAAAGGGAATATTTGAATAAGCTCAGAAGAGAAGAGAGGTAAAAGATCTTTTGAAAAGAAAGTTGTAGAGAAAATCTTTCCTATGGGCTTGCCAGTTTCTAGGGTCACGTCCTACAGTCAACATGTGCTCTGATACCATCTTGTAGCGACCCGACCCGAATGGATCAAGTCTCTGTGCTTAAGTGTCATCCCTGGATCGGTATGCTGACACACACAGTACTCGAGGATTTATAACAGAGGTAAATCACATGTATAAAGTAACGTAAATACTATTATCTCAATCCAAAATAGCAGAAGTAACAAGGTTGTGGATTCCCATCAACACCAACGACAAAGTTGAGTGCAGAAATCGTAACCCTAACATAACACTTACTCGTCGTAAGATTCCTGTAACATGAGACGTTGCAGCCACAGAGGGTCAGTACATTGAATGCACTGGCAAATTCACACTATAAAGCAATGATGAATAAATGGCTATCACTACATGCATATTTGGCTGGTGGAAAAGCTCTATGGTTACAGTTTTGCGTAAAGCAAATTTTTCCCTACTGCAAAGGAATAAGTTTTATTTAACTATCATGGTGGTTGTTAAACATTGAGAATGGTTGACAGCATTCTCAATCCCAATTAAATATCATCATTAAAAACCCAACAATATTAATTAAAGTAACATGATGAGATTCACATGATAATCCAAGTACTAGATACTCAAAACATCCATAACCGGGGACACGGCTAATCATGATTAGTTTATACACTCTGCAGAGGTTTGCGCACTTTTCCCCACACGACTCGGTCTCCTCTGTTGGTTTTCTCGCACTACATGGTGTTTGAAAAACGGATGACCGAGACATAGTCTTTCAGAAGCGCTGGCACCTTACGATGGGTAGACATGTACACCTACTTTCCCCTACATCTGCTAGTCTACCACTGTAAGAGTTCGCACGACTTAGTCAACTATGCTAGAGCCCATAATAGCATGTGGCTGCACACGGAAGTTTCTAGCATGAATAATCTTATGATCCCTTTGAGCCTGGGTGGTGGTCCAAAAACAAACAGGCAATCCTGGAATACCCAAGTGCCTCAATCCACCCAGATGTGTATTAAAGTTGCCACCTTAAATAAACCATTAATTAACAATCTCACATCTGTCATGGAAATTCACTCACCCAATCCACGTCTACTAGCATAGCATGGCATAATAAGCAAACGTACAAGTAACTCCCGAGGGTTTGGTAATAAACAGGGCAATAGATTCCTACCTCATCAACTACTTTCCAATACCCACATGTTATCAATCCTACTCATGCAATGTTTGAGGGTTGAAACTAATGCATAAAAATTGGGTATGAAAGGGATATGATCAAAGTGTGAACTTGCCTGCAATGTTGATGAAGATGATTTCAAAACTCTTGATAGTTCTATTCGTCACACTCCGGTCAATCTATCGTGAGTAAGCAATAATAACCACACATAAGCAATCACTCAAAGGATCGGAAAGAACGAAGAGTACGATTCGGAAAACATCAAAACCAAGCGAATAACTCTTGCAACATAAAACAATTTCTAACAGTACCAAAATTATGTGAATTTGGCCTTATCATAAAGTTTAGGTCAAGAGCTTTGATTTGCAAAAAGAATCAACTCAAACGGAGTTATAAAACTCAAGTTATGATCAAACGAAGATCAAATACTAAACTATTTGAAATACAAATTTTAAACTTTCGAAAACATGTTTAAGTTGTTTTACTGGATAGAGGAGATCATAACGAAGAAGTGGGCGTTGGTTTCGTTGGATTTGGACTAACGAGTAAAAAGTAATGATCGTTTGAAAAACAGGGACTATTCTGTAAATAAACTATTCACAAACGGGTCCCTGGCCGAAAATAACAGAAAAAAAATAACTAAGAAGCGAACGTTCGTTAATGAATGCTAACGAACGAACCGTTCGCTAGATTGAGAAAAAACGGACGGATCTAATCCGTTGGATCTGAATCCAACGGACGAGAGGCGAAGAGGGGTACCGCGGCGGCGGGCGACGTCGGCGGCGGCGGCGGCTACGAGCGGGGAGGCGGCTCCGGTCGCTCTCTAGCTTGGGCGAGACCACGAGGAGGCGCGGCTCATCGAGGTGAAGGCGATGGCGATGTCGACGGTGGTCGAGGGGGGAGGCGGAACGGAGCGGGGCGGCGGCGGTGGATCTCGCCGGCGGCGGCGAGATGCGGCGCAAGGGCAGCGGCGCGAGAGGAGAGAGAGGGGGATCCGGGGCGGCGCTCTGGTATTTACAGAGGGGCAGAGAGGCGGCACGGGGTTGCGTGGAGGGGGGCGCGAGGCGGACGCGGAGTCCGGGCGGCGTACGGCGGCGATGCCGTGCAGGTGCGGGAGTCCGTCCCGAGCTCGGGGACAAGCAGGGCGCGGCGCTGGGCTGGGCCGGCCCACTAGGTGGAGAGAAAGTTTTTTTTAAAAACACCGACAAACACAATAAAAAAAACAAGAGAAGTAAAATAATATATAGGCATATAATATATCACAATTTTCAGAAACTTATTTCCTACAGCATGAACATTTCTCTAGCATCAAATAAAATTCTCACTGATTTAAATAATTCAAACAGTGCTACTGCTCTAATAAAATTCAATAAAAATCATTTTAAAATTACTAAAATTAATTCAAATTTATTTCTCTCCAATTTTCTGATGTAGGGAATCATTTTACCCTAATTTCCATATATTTTATTTTCGGAGAAAACTAATTTGCATAAAATCCAAATAACTCCAAATTGAAAAAATAATTTCAAAAGGACTTTAAATTTGATCATTTTAAACTCCCAACTCATATTTCATATGTTTTGAAGAAGTCATTCTATCTTCTCTCATGAAAATCATTGAGTTGCTTGAAGTGTATGAATTGAAATATTTCCAAATGAAATTTAAATATTTTCAAATACCCTTTCATTCAATTTAATGGAAGAAGTCATATCATCTTCGCTCATGGGTTTTGTATTTGAAAAGAATTTGAATTCATGAAGATCAGAAAAGGAAATGAAAGTTTGGGAAAGTCCTTTTATTCCCTCTCATTTAACTTTCAAAAAGTTTCAAATTCACTCACTTTCAGTCAATCAATCAAACAATCAATCAAAACTATCTATTTGTTTATAACATTCCAAAATTTATAACATTCCAAAATTTAGAATTTTGGGATGTTACATAGATGCTCTTAGCCCACCCTTCTTATTTATCCCAAGGATATACGAGTACTTTACTAGTTTGAAACTTGTCTAGATAATGGTGTTAAGCAAGTTCCATTGGGTTAGTTTAGGATCAGGAAAAGAGCCATGTTGAGGATTTGCCACAAGATGATCTTGCTACGCAAGTACTCCCTCCGTTCCATAATATAAGATGTTATTACAACAGATATACATATTGGTTGTAATAACATCTTATATTATGAAACTGAGGGAGTATCAAATAATTATAGGAAAAAAGAGGAAGCTTAAGTAGACAATACAACAACCTACAAAGCTAAAATGGTAGTGAAGCTTAGTGGTGTGGTGTTTAGGAAATTGCTTGCCGTTTCTATTCCTGCAAGCATCCTCTTCTGTCTAACCTTCCAAGAAAGAGAACAAAAGTTCTTCTAACTTCTGCCCATCTAAAACCATTACACAAGTCCAGAACGAATTATTCTTACATGGGTGTAAAATGCCAAAAAGAACCTGTACAGGCACAATCATTTACATTTTACACTATACAGCGTTCTTGTCAGGCAAATTCTTCAACACTTTATATCAACCTCAGTTGTACATTCCCTTACATAAGCCTGAAAATATGCCTTGCCAGTAAATCAAGATTTAACTATATTCAGTTATAGAAGTATTACTCCCTCCGTTCGGAATTACTTGTCTTGGAAATGGATGTATCTAGAACTAAAATACATCTAGATACATCCATTTCTACGACAAGTAATTCCGAACGGAGGGAGTACTAGTTTGGTGAAATGTCCCTTTGGTGCCTGTCATCTCAACACTACCAAGTCCAAATCTTCAGGCGGTAGGTATCTGTGATGGTAGTACAACGCTGATGACAAGCAGCAGAATGAAGAAAGATGTGTGACTACAACTCAAGCAAATTAATACCAGAGTCTGATCCTTCAAATCTTCAAGCTGTCAGCTGATAGTTAACGGAGAGAAGCTCCTGACTCTCGACAGTTCCCACTAACGATACTGCAGGATGAATGCATTATGAGCTACGTTTCAGGAAAATTGTCAGCACAGGCAACTTGGCAAAGACTGAATTGTCTGAGGCGATTGACAATCGCTAATTCAATCTTACTTAAGTAAAAAATAATAATTGGAGTGCATGAGTAATTGATTCTATACATGACTAATTCATCTAGCCAAATATCCGAAAATACAATGGTGAACATGGGTCCACACACACCTCCTATGAACAGTAACATTTTAAAATAGCAAAAAAGAAAATCAAAGAATTCCGATTTTCTAGGTTAACAAACTTGGTCAACTTCTCTACTCACATGTGAAGTTTCGTAAAGAAATGACATCGGTAGTATTCTTGGCAAAGAAAACAAAATCAGACCTCCAAATTGCTTGAAAGAAAGTTGAAACATGGTCTTTTTTATAGCACCGATTTTGCCTTTTTTACCCAAAATACCACGGATGTCATTTCTTTGCAAAACTTCACATGTGAGTAGAACACTCGACCATGTATGTTACCAAAAGAGAATCAAAACTGTTCATAAGGGTGCGTGTGTACCCATGTTCCAAAAATCCATGTCCGATATCAGACTGCTTGAACCTAGATCTGATTGGAACTTTTAAGGAACAGGTCTCTCGTAATATTTCATCACACTTTTCATCTTGTGTCTTAACTCTTAACATCAAGCATGAGTATAAAGTTAGATTAAATGAAAGGTCGGAGACCAACAAGTTTAACAGGGGCATGAACCAGACACCAGTTTAGACTTCTGAAAGAGACCAACTTAAGACTACCTTAGGTTGCCACTACTTGATCTGTCAATCAGAAAGCATGCTGCATAGCCTGATGGTGAAACAGAACTGTTCCTTCCAGAGACCTCCATGCAATATTGTAATCAACAATCCTGTTGGTGCTGCGTTTGGGTTCAGGTTTTCCAAATAGTGTATTAGGAAACATATAATGTATTGTTTATACAAATATGTGCAAGAATATGTTTCATAATTGATGACAAAGATAAGTGTCTTACATGATATATGACTGTCACTTGGTGGCTTCGCTTTACTTTGGGCCACCCTCGTCAGACTTCAGTACATCTACCTAGTAAAACTCCAAGGCAACTCAACCAGATACATAAGCTATCAACAAGCCATAACTCATCTTTTAATCACAACTGAAATGTACCCAGGTCCTGATCATGCCTTGTAAGTTTAATGGTCTTTCCACCAACCCAATGAAGGCGGTAAGAAAGGTCAAGATTATGTAACAGCAGTTTTAGATTATCAGCCTCATCTAGTTCCCTCGTCTTGCTCTGCAAAGCCCAGAACCAAAACACATATCAAATGTAACTCCCTTAGATTCAACATGAAGAAAATTGACGAAAACAATAATCGGCAAGTTTGAATGAAATATAACCAGTATTGTATGTTCACAGCCTATTATAGATGATAAAAGAACTGAAGATGACACTTCACATCAAACACAAAATAGAAAAGTAGAAAGCATGAAATGGGAAAGAGACAAAAACTTCTGCTTAAGACTCTTTTAAGTCTTAATTAACATCACCCTTGCCCTTCCAATAAGTCCCTCCGATCCATATTAGTTGTCGCTCAAACAGATGTATCTAGACGTATTTCAGGGTGCCAGATTACTTCACCAATAGATACATATCTTTAACACTCATTCATGCGCTAATTATTCTTCACATAAGTACAGTTTATATACAGTTTGTTCAATCCAATTTCTTACCACTATTTACGATGTAAAAAATGCAAAGACTTGGTCAACACCAGGTTCCAGAAAATAGCAATAACAGGTTCAAAAGGGTAGTTCGATTCCATAAACAATGGATTTTATCACAATTTCCGTAGAAACATGCATGAGTGCCATTCCAACATATATTCAGTAGATTTTGCAAACAAATCCAATTCAAATCGGAAGGCTGCCTTTTTGTCAAGCAAATAGGCAAAATGCGGAGCCATCTGGTTCAGTTTTAGGGCCAGCTTAGGTTTTCGAAACCCTGATTGGCGCATTTCAGGATGGACCACAGGATATTAGAACCTGCTTATGACCAGAGTCAAGATAATTGGGCAAAATCATTTGCAAGGGGGATGTGGTGTAAACAGTCCATCATCCAAATTAGAACCACATGGGATGGGATTATGTCTAAGATATTCAGAGTTGCGATCAGGGTAATAGGCACACAGATATGAGATGCAACACAGTTGCTTGGGGCAGAAAAGATTTTTACACCTTGTTCATAGAACATTATGAAAGAGTGGCACTTGCTGTACCTGCAACTGGCCAGACTGACAATTACAAAATAAATATGCTTACCAGTATATTCACCAATGCCAAAACAACACAACATAATCATTGGGAAGAAACTGGTAGAAAATATACCTCTGAATTTTGATGTTTATCATGTCCCAAGATGTTAGAAATAATACTTAGGCGAGCTGAGTTGGGTGAAAATCCTTCCCATGGAGGAACATAGATAAGTTTTGTGCACTGAATAGGAGTAAGGCTTCTGCTTAGCCTCTCCCACCAGGCTGAACCAAGAGACCACCATCTAATCATCAATCCGTTCTCCGAAAAGGCGACAAGGCCCTAGGTAAAAAGGAGTAAAATAACTGTCAAAACACTCTGGATTCCCATATACTCCCTCCGTTCCAAAATAGATGACTCAACATTGTACTAATTTTAGTATAAAGTTGGATGATCTATTTTGGAACGGAGGGAGTATAAGATTTACATCTCAAAAACAAACTATAGCTTAAAGCAAGCAGATTATGTTTGTCATATAGCACAATCTTTTAGCAAAGCTACCACCTTTTTTACTACAAATAGCAACCCATTCAGCACGATCCATATTTCATGTAACAGATTGCCATAACCCCATTTCCATAGGCATAAAATCACAAAGAATACAAATTAAGAAATTGAAGAACCATGTAGCCCTTTAGACAAGAAAAATAGATATCCCCAAGTAGCTACTGGATAATGATCTATTGGGTAAAGAAGATACCATAAATGTTTCCTACGGTCGATAATAAGCCATCTAGGATAGTTACTACTCCCTATTTAAACTAATAGGGAGTACAAGATAGGATAATTTCATTCTATTTAAACTAGTGATCATTTGGTGTCATAGGATCAGCTCTTACGTAAACTAATGCCGTGTGTCTGTTTGTAGTGCCAGAGTGAACATGATATTGTAATGATGTATCCATAATAAAGTTAAATCAATGGCTTACTCCTATTATAACAACGATATATATATACATAGCAAAAAGGAAACACATAGGTTGATAAATTATATTAAATGTGTCATAATTAAACCATAGACTAGAGCTTCTACAGCTCCATGGGGAATATGAAGAGCATTTTACTCGTGCTCTATGTTGTTTATGTTTTGCATGGTCTCTGAAACACAAATTTGATATCCGATTCTTATCTAATAGAGTATGTTAATAAGATGAGAGGAATACGATGATGATATGAAAAGCAAAACAATTCAATACCAAATATGCATGTGACATTTCATGTAGCTAATTTCAGAAGAAATGCTTATCAACATCTATTTGATTAGTTTTGCCTGGAGGTAGTATCAAACACACCAAAAATGGTAACATGGAATGTCAGGTTCAATAAAATCTAGTAAATACTTAATACTCAGTTTGGACATGAGTGATATGATTTGTATAGAATCAATGGACTGGAGAAAGAATGAAATATACATATACACTAACAAGTTGAGAGGTAATCTTAGGCCAGCACAAGCTACAAGCGTAATATATTCATATATCATATGCGTATTTTATTGAAAGCATTCTGACTGTTATGAAAATAGCAATATCAAACCTCTCCATCTGGTGAGAAACTCAAAGCTGTTATCAGTATGGTTGTTGTTGTATCCGATGGTCCTTTGAGAAAGCTTGGAAGACCTGGTGGTCCACATGCATCGAGAATCCTTATTTTTGTGACACTGCAAACAAAAGAAGGAAAAATGTACATGATGAAAGTACGAATTAGCATGGTGTCTCTGAGTTCAAATTCATTTTTGGTGAGAACTCGCGGTTCTGTATGATAACAAATCACCAAGAGTGCTACAAACAATTAATAGCATACGTTTCATTTAAAACGAATTGTGCAGAAATTTTACCTTATTATTTGGGCCTAAAGAAACAAAATACATTTCAAAAGAACTTCAAAATATTCTAATCTCAAGAAAATTATCAACCGGTAGATTCCATGAGTATACACTATACAATGAACTTTGTGAAGTCAGCATATGCCATTTGATGATGTATAATTTAGCAGCTCTATGATAACAACTTTCTGCAACTTGAAGACTGTACCTTTCTATGTCATAAACACGAATTGTGGCACTGTGAATCTCTCCAATAGCATCACCAACAGCTAATCTTGTCATTGTCTCATTGAGAGCAACCATTGGAAATACACGGGCAATTTCTCTTAGAGCCATCATTGAGCTGATAATGCAAGCTTTACGCATTATTAAATTGCTTGGATCCATCGTGTGTAGGATATAGCTGATTGCCTGCACAACAAAGAAATGTTTTTCTTTTGGACATAAGACATTTTAATACATATATAATGTTTGGGAATGACATCTCACTGAGGTACTAGACAACTTGATAAGAAAAGTTCAAATAAATAGCTGTCGCATAAAAATAGAGCATCTAAACAATATTGGAACATTTCCATGGTCTTCTACTGGAACTTTGCAAACAAACACAAAAAATAGGAAGGTACATGGGAGATTTTCCCCTTTTGTAGAAATCACATACTACCAATTTTGCTGCAACTTCGAGAAGCCTCGAACTTGGAACTTAACCAATTCTTAGTGATTACAATAACTCTGTATAAAAAAATTACAATGTGTACAATGAGGAAAGAATGCATACCTTGTCAAGATAAGGAGCCAGGGCCTTTGGACAGCCTCGAAGTACTCGGATGAGAGTTTTGAGTGAGACTACGTGAACAGGTGAATCAGATGAAGTAGCCCAAATTTGACTTTCTATTACACCAAAAAATCCCATTATGTCAGCCATAGCCAAGCTTGGTAGAAGGGTGCCAACTAATGCCTCCCTCATTGTAACAGCAACTGCAGTTTTATAGATGACATTGCTAGAAGGTGCACTACTTAGACACTCAATTTGGAAAAGGACGTCACTCAAGAAATGAGTGATGTCAGTCCCCAAACATGCTTTCCATGTGCTTTCCATTCCCTCCGCTAGAAGTTCAGCTGCAGTTGAACTGTAACGATCATTCATCGACATAACTAATTTGATTAGTTGATTGACAACCAACTTTGCAAGCTTAACTTTCACAATGCTTGGGTACCAAACAACGAAAGCAGCTGCAACAATGATATTTGATGCCACTGCATCCTGGCTTGTTCCTCCAATCCAAGATAGCCACTCCTGATTCTCAAATGATTCCAGCCATGAGATTATTTGAGAAGTATCATCATCATCCCTGTCAAGATTTTCACCATCCACCTTCAACTGTCCATAACTAGATATTGAGGCACTCTGCATCTCTGGGATAAGCTTGTCCATATGATCAGATAAAGACAAGTGGTCAGGAATTTTATTTCTCTGTACACGGAGGGGTTGTGGAACAGAGCGAGGAGCTGAGCAGTGAAATAAGGAGCGGGCAGCCATTCGCACATGTTCAGAAGGATGTTGCCAAAAGCTCACCAGAAGCTGGAAAAATACATATCACTAAGTTACAAAAAGATGGTGGTGCTTTCATGTATTTAGGAAGAAAATAAAAGTATGCAGAAGTGCAACAGAATACCAAGACACATTGCTTTGTTTCCTATAATAAATGCTTAAGTGAATTTCTGACAAGTCACAGGGTTACCCTTTATAGGTAGAACAAAAGCAGTTGGTCATTCAAGCCCTTGCCAGAATAGAAGCAAAGCTAGCATACTAACCAAGTGATCAATAGTTTCCAATGAAAGGGAAATTTCGAAATATGCTGACCCCATTCGTCGACGAATGATTCACCGCCGATCTGATGATCTACCAAGGAGTTGTGGAGAACAGTAGAGAGAGGGGTGGTACCCTAAGAGATCTTGTCTGAGACAATGGAGACACGATGCTTTACCAGGCTCAAGCCCTCGGATGTGTATTGATGAATGAGAGATTCCAGAGTGTAGATTGGATCTGAGAAAACTAGGTCATGCGAGTATAGCATCGCGGCTCAAGATGATCTTCGACGAGGGCCGTCGAGACTTCTATAATAGGCCTGCCTTCTCCGGTAGCAACGTAACTATCATCAGGATGATAAGATGCAATCCGATCTTGCATGGTTACAAGGAATATATCTCTTGCAACAATAAGATCCTGGAAATAGTGTGTTCATCCTTATCTCCTCCGAGTTACTAGTTTGGCATGATTGGGTGCAGCCCCGGGGTTCCCTAGACACTCTTTGGTCGACTCGGTGTGTCCACACCCGTAGGGTATACTCCTCCCATTATGCACCATTTCTTATTAACACTATCCATCATGTCTCCCCAACAATGATGCATGATAAGGTGAGTTCAAAAGAATCTAATTTACAGATCATGGCACTACAAAGATAAGCTCACCGCAAGGCTAAATAAGGTTTAACTTATAGGGATGAAAATTATAAAACATGGACATGTAGTGCTCCAAATTAATCTGTAAACTGATGCACCTGTATTGTAGCAACCGGAATATGTGAAATACAGATGCAACTGTAATCAGTCATTTAGCAATATAATAATTGATCCAAATCATGGGCTGGCATTAATCCATAAGTTTTGTTTCAATTGGCATTCGTATCATACTACAATAAATTCAGCATTGCAACTATAAACTATAGAGAATTAGAGATTATAATTTACACATGCAAACTCTAAAAACACATGTGGTTTATAAAAGGTAATGGATATCACCGTAACCAGGTTTACAGAACATGGCAGTTGCATCTGCTACTAAGGTGATAGATCCGGAAAAGGCAAACTATCTGGAATGCATCTAAGGACATTTATTTGGTCCTGAAGTATCTCTTATGTATGTGAATACGGCTCTAGAATAAACCACAGCACCATTTACATTTATGCATGAACATCACGGGGGTGGGGGGATCTATTTTGGTGACCCGGTTGGAACTCGAAAGTATGAGAACATGCTAGAATATTTTTTATGTGATAATAAATTGTGATGCACCAAGGCCCAAATGTGCACAAACAGCTAAATTTTGTCTTGTTGCATGCCTTCAAAGGGTTAATCCTGTCCTACTCTTGTTCCTAGAGGGCTATACACACGGAACTTAACCATACGGATCAGGACGTCACATACAATCTTAGTGGCTGATCAGGACAAGTGCGCAGTGGTCCTAACCATAACCATATTTTGTACATCGAGACCCAATCTATTTGTTGTCTTGTGTCTATTTAATGGACCCTAGCGCCCTGCATTCCAAAATCACACTGGCGTAACCCACGGCAAACACAAGAGATGAGGGCAATATCTTGATGCTGTAACACCTCATGGCCCAGCCAAACTAGCCAACTAGGCTGGGAGTATCACAGATATTAATTAAGTCTTCACCTATATGTAGAATATCACCTATTATCAATTAATTTCCTACACGCCACTGCAACAACAAAAATATAACTCCACCTTATGTTTTTCTTCATGCAATAAAGATAATCAAAGAAATTGCTTTCATAAAAGAAGAATTTCATAAGACTGAAAGAAACAATGTGCAATAAATGTAGTAGAACCTGGAGGGATGGGGGCTTTATATCTGGGACTTTCTCAGCAAAGTGTCTTGTATAAAAAGCTGCCAAGGCACTGCAGATAGACACGCAGCGTAGATGAGAAAAATGGAAGACATGAATTTGATGCTATCTTTAAAGTAACAAAGAACCATATTTATCACAACTGTGAAAAGTAACTAAATATTTGATATGGCAACCAGGAAGTGGTACAATACAAATGCTGATTAACCAAACTACAAAAGAGTTCCCAAACATTTGGTGCTCACAGGTCGAACTTAAGAATCATTGGTTGAATTACTAGTGCAATACAGAGATGCTGAAAACATACCCAAACCCGTTCAAGATTTCCGCACGTTTTATTTTTGCAATGTTTTCTTTGTAAAGAAGTTATTTTCTGCAATGTTCCAGCAAACCAAATGAAAGATGCCAGTCTCACACTATGCAGAATATGAACCCGCGCGAAATGCAAATGAACAGATGACCCAGTACCTGCTAGCATTTGTACAAGACCGAGATAATGTGATCATGCGTTGGGCAAGAGAAACTATTGACAGCGACCTCATAGCACAAAATTCAGCAGAGGACTTCCAAAGCTGAAAAAGAAAATAATCATGTTTAGACTTCAAATGTGCTTAAATGCGAAGCAACAATGAAAGTTAACAGCCCACCTCAAGAGTGGCTTCTTTCCCTGGGAACATCACCGTAAACGAGCCTCTATCCCCTACAACCCCTGTAGCTATATGACAACCTTCTGGCTTGCAAACTTGCATCTCATCCACAAGTAATTTGTCCAGCTCACAATCAACATCCCACAAATGCAGAAAACAGAGACTAAATCGAAGTAATTGCCCTTCCAATGACTCTCTAGATGGGCTATCCATTTCTAGGATCCCGGAAGTATTATTTAAAGCTCCAGGTGGCGTAGTTTCCTTGTTAGCATCACCACAAAGATGATCTCTCAACTGCCTATCACTATTGCTGTTTGACATGCCTTGTGCGGACATAATTGCAGTGAGGTCAAATCTCAGACTTGCAATGCCGGGATATGGACATGAGCACTTTATGGGGTACTTTCTTCTTTTGTTTGTTATCTGGGAAGAGCCAGATTTTCCTGAACTATATGCAGAATTATCTCTATCAACTGGAGCTGGTGTCTTCCCCTTCACATCATGCGCAGCAGAGACACTCAAAGCTATGGAATCTGCAGCACTGTGATGGTTCGTTGGTATAGATGAGATGTTCATCCCATTTCTATTTGCAGGAGACTGGGTGCCTTTCAAAATTGGAACAAGTAAGGAAGATGCTGAAGTTGTCCCTCCCAAGATGCCACCAGTAACTGAATTTTTGGAAATGCCCCTACAGAAGTGTTCAAATACTGATTGAGATGTTGTCCCTCTAATAATTCGGTCTCGAGCACCTGTTTTCATATCCCATATATACAATATGCTGCCCACGTCATTACAAGAGTGCAGACTACGGCATAAACAAGCAATGTACCCTTTTACTCCATCCCAAGCAACCATTGATGGATAACAAGAATGCCCAGGAAACATCCTCTCGACACGCATGGTTTGAAGAGAAACAAGTGCTACAAGGCCATCTTCTCCAACAGAAACAAAACAATCATCCCAAGGCTGATGAGTACAAGCTGGTGGTAGTATTATTTGCTTAACCGCCGCAACATGGTGATGCATCACAGAAAGGAGGGTGCCGGCATCAAGATCCCAGACACGAATCGTACAATCCAAACTCCCCGATATGAGTGCTCGTCGAAAGCTTCTAGAGTCAGAGTGGGCATGCATGTGGTGTGCAGCCAAGCAAAGAATTGCTCCCTTGTGCCCCAAGAAAAATCTTTCAGAAATATGTGGGTAAACCCCTCCGCTACCAAATTGTGCCGCTGGCAACAGATTGAGAAATCGAATAACTTCTATGTCACCATTATGGAAACCATAAACTATGGCATATGGAGCATAAGAATCCTCGGAAAGTACCATCGAAGAAGATACGGTCCTTCCATGCTTTCCCGATCCATTGATGTATGCTGAGCATATCTGTGAACTTATTTCCACTCCATTGTCTGACTTGGGTAGTGAATTAGAGAGCTCTGACCTAAATTCTTCTCCCTGAAGACTGCCTTCTCCAAGAACTTTGCTCAAAGGTGGGCTCTCTGTGTTCGTTGCAATACTCAAATCTAGTTGATCCATAGACCATATGGAGATGAACGGTTTCCAAAACAAGGAACCACCAATCTTATACGGACGGGATTCCATCCTAATAAGACAGTTGCCCATCTGGCAATATTGAATTACTGGCATTTCTCCCTGCTCGGATGAAATACCAGGAACTTCACATACAGCCTCACACCCAAACAATGGAGGAGTACCAACAGCAACCTTGTACACCATGGCACCACCATTGCTGCTCCACAACACCAAGCTCCTGACCACAGTGCCTTCCTCAGAGTGAGGGCCTCCCCACTCCCCTCCGTGGAGAAAAAACCCTCCAGAAAGGCAGCCCTTGACTCCTGTTTCCCCCTCCTTGCATAGCGAAGTGTTCGCCAGAGACACCTCACCCAGCACGGAACCCTCGACAACGCATTTCAACAAACAGCTCGTCTTCAGCACCAAGGCAACGACCTTCCCGTCGTCCGATAACGCCACGGCCTCCACCGTACCATCCGGCGCCTCTGCAGGTGCAAAGCTAGACAAGGAACTCACGCTGAGCCGCCTCGGCGAGTCACCCTCGACGGCCGCGACCTCCACCACGGGCACCATCTGCGCCCGCCCTTGCGCGTCAGCCAGCACAACACTGACGGCATTGTCATCGCTGCAGACCGTGAGCGCGATCGCCCTCGGGAGTGCGACGGAGAGGGCCCCGTGGAAGGCGGTGTGAAGGACTGCGAGGGTGCGGGCGTCGACGACCACAAGTGCGGACACGTGGCGGTGGGCGTGGCCGTCGTCGTGGGGGTGGCAGAGAATCGCGACCCGGGGGTTCGACGAAGCGGAGGAGGAGGTGGTGGTGGGGAGGAGCTCGACGAGGGAAGGGGAGCCGGCCCAGGGCGGGAGCGAGCGGCGGCGGAGGCAGCGGAGGGGGGCGGAGGCGGAGAAGAGGGATAGGACGCCGGCAGTGCAGGAGACGAGGAGGGAGGCGGGGGAGGGGAGGGGGCAGAGGGCAGTGATGGCCGCGGCGTGAGCGCAGAGGAGGGAGGAGGGGCGTGGACAGAAGGGCGGGGAAGGAGGGAGGGGCCAGTGGAGGACGGTGCCGTCAGCGGCGCCGGTGAAGAGCGCGGCGGGGGTGGCCGCGACGGCGGTGATGTGGTGGGAAGGCGGCGACGGCGACCAGAGCGCGGCCACCGAGTGGCACTTCATGGACGGGGAGATCTGGGAGGAGGAGAGTCGACCCGGCGGTGGTCGGTGGATGATCCCACTCCCAGCCAGGCGGGTAAACTAGGCTACTGTACGGGACAACTAACACGAGAAGCGGCGACTTCTCTTTCGGGGGAACGGCAGGCGCCGTTGTACTGTCAATTGTTTTCTTCTTTGTTTTTTGTTTTTCTTTATCTAACTGTTTTCTTTGATTTGTCTCAAAAAAATATTTTCTTTGATAAAAATTTTAGGGGAAATTCTTTGATAGTTTTATTAAGATGTTCTTTAACTCATTTCAAAAAAAATATTCTTTAACTTTTTAAAACAATTGTGGCAACCCGGCTCAGAGCGACCGATTTGCCTTGCATTGCCAGCCCAGAGATCATGTTTTCTGACAACACACAACAGATTGATACAGAAATACAACCGCTTTATTGATACTAGCGGAACATAGAGTCTGATATTACATCAAGTAGCGAAGCTAGGCGGGACACATGGTGATGCTGAACATATGTACATTATTTAGTAGACATGAGCATGGGCCTCGACATAACGATAAGACTATGCGGCAGCGGATCGACGACGTAGAAGAACTCCATCTCACAGGGACACTGATATGGACACGGTCTAGACGGCAATGCGATATGCAACTCCAACTATGATATGGTTTCTCCTGAAACTTGGCATGACACGCCAGGTCAGTACATTGAATGTACTTGCAAGGTCACACAAACAAAGCAACAATGGCAACCAACAACAATGATGTTTAAGCAGGTTTAATGCAAGAATTTAACATGCTCTCATGAAGTGATAGTGCTCATAACAGGGCCTTTCCGACCTGCTTACTATCTCAGTTACCTCGTAACCACGAACCTCATCATATCAAGGTGATCACTTCCGGATCACAAACGAACCCATCTCAATGGTCTTCACAACTTCACCATCATAACCAGTGCCTCAAGTATTCACTTAGTGTGCAAGTTTTAATATTTTTGTTGATCCACGATGTGACCTACTATGAACTCGTGTCCATGATCGAGGACACAGCTATCGATAGATTATATACACTCTGCAGAGGTTAGTACATTGTACCCACACCACGGAACCCATGGCCTCGGACTCCCATTCGGGTGGACCAACGGCGTTACGGCAGAACCAGTCTACTGCCATGACACTCTTCCGGCCACTCCGACCAACTCCCCTTTGGGCTAAGTCATGGGTGGCCCCGATGCCACTCCGGACATCCAACGGCCACCGTCGTGGCAAAACAATCATCCCAAACGGGGACATGGTACCAAAATAACTACGGGCACACAAGGTTATACCTGCCTACCGGGCCAGGGTAGCGCCGGCGAGAGGCATAACAACAAACCGAGAAAGGGGCCCCCTCATAAAGGCAAATGTGGTTGCACTTAGGGAAGCTCGATTCGGTGGCACCATAACTCGATCAACAACATGTTCAAGTTGGTTTATTATCAGGTTTCAACTTGCAAATAAATTTACCGAGTCATAGTATGCCATGAAAATACAATGAACGATATATGCATCTTATCAACATAATACGATATGAACTATCTCAAGCATATCATCACATTACTCTATTGCATAGACTTAGTTATCCAACTAAAATGCTACTGATAACAGAACAATATAGCATAAACATGAAACTATCATCAAGTACTTTATATGAATTTTCTATATGCATTTAAAATAACCATATTCAAGTAAAAACCATAGTTATTGAAATGACACTCTTGCAAATATTTGTGATGGCTTGCCTTAGTGCAGAGGAGGGTCACACTCCCTCTGGTGATCTTCAAGGCAAGAAATCTCTTCTGAAAATAATTAAAATAACAAAAAGAAAATGTCACATAACATTGTTTAATTTACCAAAAAATATTCACAGCAAGCAAAAATCTCATCTTTTGCATGCTGACGGAACAACACAAAACCAATGCAAAAAGAATCGGGTCATCTGGACTTATAGAATAAAAGTTATAGCTGGTCAAAGTTCAGTCGATATTCTGATTTAAATTGATTTTTGAAAATTCCATGGAGGGGTGACCTCGAAGGCGTATTTTGGCGAATACGCCTCCACTCGTACCACTTCGGGCACGAGTGGTGAGGCTAACAGTGGGCCCCGCCAGTCAGGTTTAGAGAGAGGGAGAGAGAAACAGAGGAGGGGCGGCGTGATGCCGGCGTTTCTCCAGCAAGGAGAGGTCGGCGGCCGCTGGGGAAGGGAGGGATCGACGCGCAAGATTACGACGCACCCGCACGTACCCGTAGCTTGGTGAGAGGTGGACGGACGAGGTCGGCGTGGTCGTCTCCAGCGGCTGCAGCGGGCGGATCTCGTCGAAGAAGAATACGTCGGCGTCGAGAGGTCGTTCCAGTGGCTCCAGAGGCGTCAGCCAGCACCAGTGGACCACCAGGAACACGCCTGTGCAGTCGGTCGAGCTCAAGAGGCAGTTGAGTGGGAGGGGCAGAGGAAGGGGATCGCCGGCAAGCTTGGGATGGGGACAACGGCTAGAGGCCTGCCCGGCTGGGCTACGGCTATCTAGGAGGAGTGTGGTTGCCAGAGGAGTGGAGCGGTGAGGAGAAACGAACTTGGGAGGGTCCTATTTATAGGCAGAGCCAAGGTGGGCATCGAGAGCTCGTCGGAGACTCTGGAAGCGACGCACGGCGATGAGGGGCGCCAGTGAGAGAGGGGGAGGTGGCCAGGGATCACACAACCATTGTGGGAGGACGGAGACGAGCACAGGGCGCGGGAAGGGACAACAACAGTGAGCACAGGCTCACTGTGCGCTCGGGCACGATGTGCTCGTGATCGTTGTGGCAAGCTCCGGCGTCGGCAAGCGGCAGTGAGAGGTCGAGGGTGATGAGGCGAGGCAGCAGGCGCTTCGTGGCGAAGTGGTTTGGCCTCGGGCGCGCGCACGGGCGAAATAGAGGCGACGGTGACACCCAAGTAGCTTCACTTTCGGTATGGTGTTCCCACTGCACTTTGTAAAACTTGACCGACTTGCTGCGTGTGACTCTTTCCATATCATCCAATATTCGGAAAGGTTTATCTTCATATGTCAGATCTTTAGCAAGCCCTATTTCTGCCTTATTGGTCCGTTTCTCAGGCGGTGAGATACACCTTCGCAACTGAGGTACGTGGAAGACATTATGTATCTCCGACAGTTCCGGGGGAAGTTCCAATTGATATGCCATTGTGACAACCTTGGTCATAACCGGGAATGGGCCAATATACCTTGGTGCAAGCTTTCCCCGAGTCTAAAATCTCTTGACTCCTTTCATGGGTGTGACTCGAAGGTAGACATATTCACCAGGTTCAAAACTGATCTGATGGTGCTTAGCATCATAGTAGCTCTTCTGTCGAGACTTGGCTAGTTGTAATCTGTCTTGGATTTCCCTGACTTGCTTCTCGACTTCCATCATCAAGTCAGTCCCGAAAATATGACTGTCTCCGGTCTGGGACCAGTTTAAGGGGGTACGACAGTTGCATCCATACAAGGCTTCATATGGTGACATCTTGAGGCTGGCTTGATAGCTGTTGTTGTAGGAAAACTCAGCGTATGGTAAGATGTCTTCCCACTTAGGTCCTTGAGCGAGAGCACATGCCCTAAGCATGTCTTCAAGTATTTGATTAACTCACTCCGTCCGGCCATCTGTCTGAGGGTGATAAGTTGTGCTATATTTCAATGATGTCCCCAAGGCTTGATGAAGACGTGACTAGAATGCTGATGTAAAAAGGGATCCTCGATCTGAGGTGATAGTTCTAGGTACTCCATGCAAACTGACGATTTGGGACACATAGAGTTGAGCCAGTTGATTTGCACGATATGTGGTCCGGATAGGAACGAAATGGGCCACTTTGGTTAGCATGTCCACCACGACACATATGGCGTTGTTTCATGAGGGGGGGTGGAAGACCGGTGATAAAGTCCATGCAGACATCGTCCCATTTCCATTGTGGAACAGGCAAACGTTGAAGCAGCCCGGCGGGTTTTTGATGTTCCGCCTTAACCCTATTGCATATATCACAGCAGGCGACGAAGTATGCAATATCCTTCTTCATTCCATCCCACCAAAATGTTTGCCTGAGGTCGTCGTACATTTTGGTACCTCCAGGGTGGATCGAGTATGAGGACTCGTGTGCTTTTCACTACAAAAAAAGACACATCCTGACATTTTGGTCCGAACGAAAAAAAAATATGTCATACATATGACACTTCTATGACGATAATTGTGACAAACCCCGGTATCATCATAGATGTGGTGGGCTCCTACTTCTATGTCAAAAAATCATGACAGAAAATGGGCTTTTCGTCCTAGGCGGGCCGGAGACGCAGCTGCATGACATTCTTTGGGCCGTCCATGACGGAAAAAACCGTGGTAGAAGCGAGGGGGAGGAAAATTTCGGGGAGTTCCCGGTTACGGTGGGAGGTCGGGGGCCGAGCGATGCACGTTTCTCTCGTACACGTGCGAGGCGTTGGCTCTAACTGAACCCGAGCAAGGCGTTGGGCTCTAACTAAACCCGAGCGATTGCACTGCAGGCCATGCGTTACTGAACCCGAGCGATCGATCGATGGCTGTTAACTGAACCCGATCGAGCGATTCCTTCGCTACTACTGCTAACTGAAGCCGATCGATTGGATGAACAGTGAGTGTTGCGGGGGGAGGGGGGTGGATGAACAGTGAGCGGTGGCGTTGCCTCTGGATGAACAGGACCTTGTGGTGTGGAGGGCTGGATGAACGGTAGATGGTGGAGGGGTGCCCGTGGAGGGGTGGTTGAACAGGACCTCGTGGTGTGGAGGGCTGGATGAATAGTAGATGGTGGAGGGGTGGTTGAACAGTAGCCGGTGGATTAGCGCGTGGTGGAGGCTAGATGAACAGGAGCCCGTGGAGGCTGGAGGAGGTCGACGGTAGCCCGTGGAGGCTGGAGGAGGTCGACGGTGGAGATGAACAGTATCCCGTGGAGTCCCATTTTGCGGTACGCCACACCCCTCCTGATGAACAGGACCACCGTTTCAACCGTAGCACTCCAACACAAGTCCGTTTCGTCCGTTTTGCGGTACGCCACACCCCTCCCGATCAACAGGACCCCCGTTTCGACCGTAGGAGGTCTG
>NC_057813.1:452552868-452682099 GCF_018294505.1 Triticum aestivum
CCCCGTTTCGAACATTGGAGGTCCGTTTCCTCTGTTTTTCGGTACGCCAGGCCTCGTTTTCATTGCTTGTTCCGTCCAAGCCCTCCCGATGAACATGACCACGCATTCCGTTCCGATCCAGCTGGTTGGCTCCCACGCGTTCCGTTGCCTCCCCATGAACACGACGCATTCCGTTGCCTCCCAATGAACACGACGCATTCCGATGCCTTCCCATGAACACGACGACGATGCTGTTTCTCCGTTCCGACCCAGCCATGTACACGAGCCCTCGCCGTACGTATGCGCGAGTAGGCGTTCGAGACCCCGCCCGTATGTACACATACGTGGTCGTATTTTCTTTCTTGCACCTTGGCCGCTGTACGTACGTGTGCATGCTACGTGCGCGCCTCTACTACGACACGTACGCGCCTCTACTACGACACGTGTGCGCCTCTACATCGACCAGTATATATGTACGTACACGTTCGCGACCAGAATGACAACGCTACGTACGCTTCGACCAGGTGGGTCCCGACTGTCAGACACTTCCTTGCGTGCGAAGATGTAGCTGGTGGGTCCCGGCAGTCAGGGGGACGAATCGTTTTTTTTTGCCCGAACGCACTTCCTTGCATGCGAAGATGTAGCCGGTGGGTACTAGCAGTCAGGGGGGCGTATCGTTTTTTTTTGCCGGACGCACTTCCTTGCGTGCGAAGGTGTAGCTGGTGGGTCCCAGCAGTCAAGGGGTCGAATCGTTTTTTTTTTCGGACGCACTTCCTTGCGTGCGAAGATGAAGTTGGTGGGTCCCAGCAGTCAGGGGAAACGTTTTTCCGTGAAATACAGTGGCCCGTCCGGTGGGTCCCAGCTGTCAGGTGGAGGAATCATTATTTTCCGCGTAATAAGGAGGCACTTCCTTGCTGCGGCCGTGGACCCAGCTGTCAGCCTCTCCACGTACAGTCCACGTCCGATGGAAGTCGTTCCTTGACCATGTTGACCAGGCCGCGCTAAGAGCACCACGGCGGTGGACGCCGGCGAGGCCTAGGAAGGGGACGACGCAGAGCCGGGGAAGACACGGCAGTGGAAGCTCGCGCGAAGAGGAGTACGAGGGTTCACTGGTTCGGCTGTGGTGTGAGGCTGTCGTCGCCACAGGGCCTGGCCAGCGGTGGGAATAGTAGGGGGCAGTGAGGCCTCCGCGGCAGTATAGCCGACCACGGGAGGCAGGAGCATGCAGCATGAACGGCGTTGCTTTGGGCGGCTGGAGCAAGAAGACCAGAGGTTGAAGAAGCACTACGGCTGTTGGATGGACATCGTATGGTCACTGGAGCTAGAATCGTTCATATTGACTAAGTTGACAAAGCCCTCCGTCCCCGTCAACTTAGTTGGCCCACAAGTCATCCTCCCACTATGGTGGGTCCCAGCTAGCAGGGGGTATTCATTTTTTCGTGCGTAATAAGGAGGCACTTCCTTGTGTGCGAAGATATAGCTGGTGGGTCCGACATGTCAGCGGGGGGAACGTTTTTTTGTGAAATACAGAGGCCCTTCGGTGGGTCCCAGCTGTCAGGTGGAGGAATCATTATTTTGCGCGTACAGTCCATGGCCCTTGGATATCGTTCGTTGACCATGTTGACCAGGCCGCGCCGAGAGCACCATGGCGGTGGACGACGGCGAGGCCTAGGAAGGGAACGACACGGAGCCGGGGAAGACTCGGCAATGGTTGCCCACGCGGTGGGGAGTACAAGGGTTTACTGGTCCGGCTGCCGTCGCCGAAAAATAACAGGAGGTGTGGGTGAGTAGAGGAATGGCCTGGCCAGCAATGAAGTAGGGTGGGGCGATGCAGCCTGTGCGGCAGCACAGCCGGCCACGGGAGGCGAGAGCAGGCAGTCCCACCGGAGCTGGTTTGGGCGGCTGGAGCAAGAAGATCAGATATTGAAGAAGCAGCACGGCCGTTGGATTTACATCCAACGGTCACTGCTACTAAAATCGTTTGTGGACTAAGTTGACAAAGCCAAACTACACGTCAACCTAGTAGACCCACAAGTCAGCCTCCAAATCTGTCCCAAACAGCATACAACCCGAAATTTCTAGCCAGATTCAAATTAATTTTAAATCTAAATATACCTTAATTTAAATTCAATGAAATTTTACCCGCACAAGAACAATGAAATTTAAAATATCAAAATCCAAAAGAAAATGGTATTTTGGAACTAATTGCATGTTTGCTGTATTTTTTCATTTTACAGCCTATTTATTATTACTTATAGCCCATTTCTTATTACTTATAGCCCATTTTCTGGGAAAATGCATCCCTCCTCGTCTTGAAAGATTTCCGGCCCAGCAGGGCGTAGAAAAGCAAGTGGGCCTACGTTGGTTATTCTGCAAAAAACAAAATAGCTGGCTAGCCATTTTCAGAAAGGAAAAAAACAAACTGGGCTGGCCATGTGCTAAACGTATGAAATAAAAGTCTGGGCTAGACGGGCCACAGGTCCCGCACAACCCAGTTGATACCCTTCTCCGTCCTGAAAAAACAAAATTACTGCACGCTGCTAGGTCCCTACTGTCATCCTCACCATGTACAACCATCTCCTTATTCCTCTCGGTTGTTGACCATGTTGACAACACCGGAGGGCGGCGCCGCAGCGAGCGAACCAAGGCGGAGGACGATGGTGAGGCCTTGGATGGGAACGAACAGGAGCCGAGGAAGATCACAGCCAGCCGTGGGAGGTGGGAGCAGGCGGTCCAGCCGGCGCTGGTTTGGCTTTGGCGGCTCGAGGAAGAAGAGACTGAAGAAACGCAACAGACGTTCAATGTCAATCCAACGGTCAAGGTTGGCACAATCGTTGTTGAATAAGCAAACACCAAGTAGCATACTTTTTTATATATAGGAAGAAAACTGCGAGGAAAATGCGTTCGTCTGCTGTTCTCCTCACAGGGAACGTTCGCCACATAAGTGACTAGCACCCTTGGTTTTCAACCGAGAGGTCTTGGGTTCGAGTCCCAGGAATTCTCAATTTTGTCCTCCTTCCTTCCTCGCAAAAAAAGGGAAAGAAAATCAAAGACTTGGGAAGGCGTATAGAACAAGCTAGTGTACCAGTAAAGAGACGTTTCCAAGTTTTAGAAAAAAAGAAAGACACGCTCCTGTAGCTGGTTCGAATCCAAACCTAGACTATGACTATATATGGTGTTATGCTACTCTGCAAGTAATAAAACTGACATATCCAACGATCGCTTCTCCTCTTCTCTACTTACTCTGCCTAGCATCAGAAGCTCTGGCCGCAGCAACCATGTCTGCTGGCTGCTCGTCCACCTGCTCTTCAGCAGGCAACAACCAGATATGTGCCAAGTCGCCACCCGTACCATCGCCTGTGGGTCTCATCACATCCCCGCCGGCACGCGCACCGCAGCCGATTGCTCATCGCAACCCGTTGCCGTTAGTGTGGTGCCACTGCTGCAAATCACGCAGAGTCATCCGTCGCGTATCAACCACAATCCGCAACCCTGGCGGAGTCTTCTACAAATGCCCGAATCTTGGGGTAATAATATGTTTAAGTGTTGTTCTGCTGCTTTCAGTTGCTGATTTTTTTAATAGTTTGGTTGATGATCTTCCAATTTGATTCGTGCAGAAAAGGGAAGATTCGTGTGATTTGTATTTCTGGGAAGTTGTTGATGTGGGGAATGCAACTACGCTGATTATTTGGTTAGCCGAGGAATCCCAATACCAGCAGGTTGGGGTGTTGGACAAGTAACTGAAGGAACGACAGAAGAGGAAGATGCAGAGTAGAAGGTTAAAGATGTAGTTCCTCTGATCATGGCCAAGCAACAGCTGCTGAACGGCCTTGACAACAATGAGGAGATGAAAGAGCTTGTGAGGATAATGGGCAAAATCGATGTGCTCTGTAGGATGATTGTCTCTTTATTTGCAGTGTATGTAGCACCCGTGATGTATTCAGTGGCTACGATATGAGCACTTTGCTGAAACTAGTAATGAATGAAACCTGTGTAGCAGGCTGGGCGTAGTGTTGTGAACATCTAATGATTTCTATTAACGGAAATCAGGGGGTATCCCCTTTTGCTCATATAAATAAATAAATACCAGAGGCCCTGTCGGGTCAGCTTTGTTCTCATTCGAAGACGTCGAGCAAATTGCAGTCCAACAGCAAACTATGTCATCAAATTCAAGTTTCACAGCCAAATATGAGTACAACTAAACAACAATGTCATCATGTTTTAGTTGTCATACAATCACCAAACACAAATCAGCATACATAACAAGTGATGTTCTCACAGCAAAATATTAAACAACATGTTCATCAGGTTTCAGTTGTCATAGCAAACACAATTTCACATAGTAGATAAAAAACGTCTTCTGACAGCCAAATACGACAAAAGCAATGTAATCATCATCCGCAGCAGTAGCGTCAATATCTTCGCCATGTGTATCGGTCTGAATCGCAATTCCCCACGGTGTCATCTTCTTCTTCATCCTCAACATCCTCGAACGTTGGCTTCTTCTTGATCAACTCTTGTATGTCCACAACACGACAGGCAATCTTTTCGCCAGCGTAATTGACATGATGGTTCTCAAAGATATTAAGAACATCTGTGTTATCTTGTACATCAGGAGCAATGTAAGCATCATCTTGTTGTGTAACTTCATTAAACGAATTCCTCTGCTCAAACCTTTGCAATACTCTCCAGTCATCGCTACGTGCAAATGTGTCTTCCAAGAAAAATACCTGTGTTGCTTGATTTGCCAAAATAAAAGGCTCGTTGGTCTGGTACACCGCCTTGACACTGATGGATTTGAAATAATCATCAGCTCTAGGTTTTGCGATCCTGGAAAATAGGTTATACCAACGGCAGCACAACAGAACCACATACCAATGATCCTCGAAACTAGAGATATACTGCAACTGAACAATGCCTGTTATGTTAGCATACATTTCAGTTGTATCTTTGTCATACGTATCCGTGCTCATGATGGCACTATTTTGTGTCTTCCTGCCTTCGTCTCGTGCAAGGGTGTTGTAGCGCACATCTCCAACAACGCAAGATTCATAATGTCTTACCCGAGTACCAGGACCCATTGCTAGTGAGTAAAGGGCATCATCAACTGCCTGCCCATCCTCCCGCATTTTCTTAACCTATTGTTAGAAAATAGACAAGCTGATCATCTTATGTACTCAATATATTAAAAAAACTGATAGTGCACTTCAAAAGCTTACATGGTTCTTGAAGCATTTCGCAAATCCTGCCATAACCAGTTTGTCAATGTTTCTTGGATTTTGCGGCAGTAACTCCTCTTTGTAGATGCTGCATAACATAGTGATCGCGTCAAACATCTAAATATATAAGAATGTGCTGCAAGTTTAGTAGATTACAATGTATAAGCTGCAATACTGCACTTACTTGATATAAGGTAGTATCTCAGGACAGTTATTCAACACATACCAAACCATTTTGTCCAAATCTTTAGGTTTGTCCTCTTTGTCGACTCTTCCGTGTAACTCGAACAGAATAATCGAAAACATTGAGCCCGGGATTGTCGTCACCCACCTCTTTGCTAAGCTGATCAGCTGTTTCAATGTATTTTGAGCAGAATGTCAATGCTTCTGTAGCAATGTAGGCCTCTGCAATGGAACCCTCGGGGTCTAGCTCTGTTCCTAACATAGCCCTTGAAAGTGCCTAGCCACCTTTCAATAGGGTACATCCAGCCATACTATATTGGACCTCTAAGTTGTGCCTCATCAGGTAGATGAACAGCCAAATGCACCATCACATCAAAGAAGGTTGGAGGATATATCTTCTCAAAGTCGCATAGGATAGTTGGTATCTTGTCTCTAAGACGCTCAAAGCATATATCCTGATATTTCTACTACAGAGTTCCCTGAAGAATTGTCCCAACTCTGCAACTGCTCTGCATAAGTCAGGGAGGCCCAATCCTCTAAGGATAACAGGTAAAACTCTTTTAAGTAGGATGGCAATCATGAGTTTTCAACCCTTGTACCTTGTTTCCATCTGCACTGACTCTCCTTTCAGGGTTGGAAGCAAATCCATGTGGGAATCTCACACATGACAGGACCTCGCAGAATTCTTTTCTTTTTACCTTGTCCAAGACGTACACATCTGGTGCCATATCCCGTGGTTTCCTTTATCTTGCACCTGCAAATCCTTTCTGGTACCCAGGTGTGTCAAATCAATCCTAGATTTTAAGGTATCTTTCGTCTTGCCTTCAATGTTAAGAAGTGTCCCGATAATGCTGTCACATATATTTTTCTCGATGTGCATCACATCAAGATTATGCCGCAGATCCAAATCTTTCCAATACTCCAAGTCCCACAAAGTGGACCTGCGGGTAAACAATATTCTCTCTTCTACGGTGTCACGCTTCCTTTCCCCGCTACCATTACCAGGATGGTTTCCTGGTGTAATATGCCTGACCTTCTCTAATTCCACTTGCAATTGATCGGCGGTGAGCCTCTTTGGCGCATCACAGTTTTCATGCTTTGCATTGAACACATGTCTTCGGTATTTTCTAGGATGCGGCTTGTCCTTGGCAAGGAAACGGCGATGTCCAATGTAACAGATCTTGCTAAGTATTGCGTATGACAGCGGATTCCTGTCACAGCGAACACATGCATTGTAACCATGTGTCGTTCGCCCTGACATAGTGCCCAAATCCGGATAATCATGGATGCACCAAATTACAACAGCACGCAGAAAGAAATCAGCTGGTGGGCTGCTATATAGGTCTCGAGTGAGAACACCCTTCCATAGCTGTTGAAGTTCTTCCACAAGAGGCTCCATAAACAAATCAAAATCCTTTTCAGGACTTTTTGGACCTGGGATGAGCAAGGCCATCATGTAGTTTGATTCTTTGGTGCATACATTTGGAGGCATGTTGTAAGGGATAACAAGCACTGGCCACATGCTATGTGTGGCACTCTGGTGGCCAAATGGGTTAAATCCATCTGAAGCTAAGCCAAGTCCAATATTTCTTGGGTCAGCAGCAAACTCTTTGTGTTTATCATTGAAGCTTTTCCACTCACTACCATGAGATGGATGGCTCATTACATTCTAATCTCTGTACTCCTGGTTCCTAGAATGCCACAATATATCCTCTCTTGTTTTAGCATCATGAAACAACCTCTGCAATCTTGGTGTAATTGGAAAATGTCTCAAAACATTATGAGGAATCCTCTTCACAGCATCGCCATCTTTCCATCTTGATGATTTGCATTTCGGGCATTCACTTAAGTTGGCATAATCCTTCCGGAACAGAACACAATTATTCTTACAAACATGGATCATATCATATCCAATTCCAACTGCATGAAGGAAATTCTTCATTTTACTGTAGGTGTGTGGCAGCTCAGACGCATCTGATAAAGATTTGCGGAAAGCAGCCAACATCGCATCGAATGATTTGTTGGTCATCCGCTCAGATGTCTTCACCTGAAGAAAGGTGACCATAGCTGAGAATATTGACAACTTATTTCCTGGGGTGACAGCAATGTTGCATTGTTCCAACATGCTGGCCCATCGTTTTTCTTCTGCAGGTGAAAGTTCACGGAATGCACGAGCATTTCGTAGCATTGTTTCAATGTTGGTCAAACTCACTGGCTCCGCCACCACCACCTCCTCCTCCTCTTCCACCTGAGCATCAGGCAAATCAAGATGGTGATCTGCTGCTTCCACGTAGTCAATAACATTGACGTTCACAGCTTCACCATGATGATCCCACCTAGTATATGTGACCGACATCCCATACAAGTGTAGATAATTTTGCACAGTTGACTGGGGTCTTGTAACTAAATTCATACAACTGCTACACGGGCAGAGCACATCTGATTTCGGACCACCGTACTCAGCTCTGATAAAGTTCATGAAGTTTTCAACCCCCTCGACATATGCAGCGGAGAATCTTCGAGCAGAAGTTATCCAAGTCCTGTCCATCTGTTAGACATACAAATTAGTTCTTCTACTAGATATTATAGGAAAAACATATATGCTTTTTTATGAAGTCCAGAAAAAAAATACCTAGGTCGATGTCTAAAGCTATGGCAAGATATTTGGACGAGCAGATCTAAGTAACGAAATATATGTAAAGCGAATTCAGCAAACAAATTTGAGTGCTAAATTATGGCAGGCTGTTTCAGCAGTCAATGAGGCCGAGCACACAGCCATCAAACTATCAAAGGCCATCGCAGCAACAAAGATCGAGTATAAAATGATGTAGAGCTATTTCACCTAACAGATTGGCTACTAGACCATGGCAATCTACGTCACAATAAATATATGGCAGGATATTTTAGCAACTAATCGGCCTTGGCATGCCATCTCAGCTAAGCAGATTGAGTGTAGAACAGGGCAAGGAAGCTTCTTAAGCAGAGCATATTGACAGTAAACTACTTCGGCAAACAGTGAGATTAACAGCGTCTATCAGCTAACATTCAACGCTACACCGACATGAATGGGGCCTCAGTCTAGAATGCGCGTACCGTGGGAGAAGCTGACCGCCGTGCGTCTCCACACGAACGTCGCCAGCGGTGGTGGCGCTGACCGCCGTGCGCCTCCACAAGAACGTTGCCAGAGGTGGCGGCGCGGCTAGAGGATGACAGTCTACGAGAGCGTACTGTGGGAGTGAGAGGATCGTCGAACCGCGGCGCTGACGTATCGGCGCGGCGGGGAGGGCGGCTTTGGCGGAGCGAATGGAGTGGAGAAGGACAGGGGGGAGGGGGGTTTGGGGAATATTATTGGCTAGTTGGCCGAAGGGCGGTTGAATCGGATTTGGGGGGAATTTTTGGGTGTGTGGGGGGGGGAGGATTTTCGCGCGGTGGGCGGGGGGAGTTTGGCGCATGGTCGGTTTCTCCAAGTGCAGTCCCACGTGTCAGTGAAGAGGCAAGCCGAAGCGTGTTCCGTTTGCGTGAGCCATGTGCAGGACCGAACGTGTGTGGGGTGCAATGCGACCGCGACAGGAGTGCTGTGAGTGTACCGCCTTTTTTCCTTTTAAACTAGGTGCTTCGCCCCCTCAAAAAAAATTTGTTGCTTCGTGCGATCCATCGATACTACTACTAGTAATCCGGCAATCCTGACTAAAATGGCGCGACTGGGTCTTTTCCCGCGCGATATGCTGGGAGGTTGGCTTAGTTGGGTTTTTTAGGACGAGTAATGCTACACCTACGTAATCCCAGGTACGTAATTAACGTAATGTGAAACGTGTGAGCTGTTGATTGTAGATTGGGGGAGGGAGGGGCCAAGGTAGTCAGAGTCGGGATTCGGAGTCGGATCGATTTTCCTCAAACAGAATCGAGTCGTGGAATCGAGGATTCTACTAGATTTACTCAAATAAGATATTTTGTATGCACACAACAAATTTGTATGGGTTCTATAGAGTTTTGACACTAAATATGGAGCAAAGAGCGTACACATCAATACTAGTTGTATTCCACTTCTTTTTATGGTCTACCATCTAGCTTGCATGTATGGAACATATATGAGAGGGAAATATATAGAACATTTAAACCTTCAATGCACAAAATTTACTTAGGTTCTTTTTAGAGTGTGTGAATAGTCGATCACTTGTCTATCTGAGCTGCAGTGCTAAACCTTGAAGGGTCTTGCTCTCCTTCTCCGATCAATGTTGAAGCATCCTCCTTTTCATAGCAATTCCATCTGTTGACAAGCCTGATCCTCAATTTCGATCTAGGGTTCTAAGAGCTATATCAAAGGTGTCGGTGGCTGAGCATTTGGGCTTGGGAGGGGAATAAAGGTCCATGAGGTATATGAAAAGGGGTTTGGATGATTGCATACTATTCTGCTACAACTAAACCAATGGCTTAGATAAATTAGTAGAATCGGACATAGTCCATAGCATAGTCGGGATTGTACAGTTTTGTATAGGATTCTATGATTTGGATCGCGACTCAACATGGATTCTACCTGATCCAGATTCATAGTGGGATTTGGATCGACATGCTTCTGTAGGGTCATGAAGTCGTAGGATTCTAGCAGTTGAGTCGGGATTTTGACTACCTTGGGAGGGGCCCACCACCATGAAAATCAGGGGAGGAGAGAGAGAGGCAATTTACGTTAACCCTTTCGTAGGTTCTCATAGATGTATAAAGATGTGAAATGCGTGAATGTGTAGTGGACGTACTATTGGAGTGCCTAAGATAATTTGTGTATGTATAGACCCTATGTGTTTATTTTACTTCGCATGTTAGATTTGTCTCAGTTCAATAAAAAGCAGAGTTGGTGATGATGGTGTGCCTGTCATCCTGCAATATAGGCCGTCCGATCTATATCTAACGGATAGGAAGGAAACTATGACAATTTACCCGCACTCCTCTCCACATTTGCAGATAAGGCTTTCCCTCGTTCATCCTTTTCTCCCACAAGATCTTGTTCTTCCGTGCAACGCACGGGCATCTTGCTAGTACTCCTACAATATGTATATTATTGTGAAAGTTCATATACACCGGCCGAGATTAATGCAAACACGGCAGATTTTCATTACATTTCGAACTTTTATATGACAGAAAAATAAAAGAAACCCGACCCTAAACCTATTCTACGGCGGTGACCGACGTCCTCCATCTGTGATCTCTATGTACGAGGGCGGGGTTCAAGACCCGTGAAGTGAAGGTGCGGTCTCCGGCGAGGAAGAGTAGAACACGGGATACAGACCGGCCAGTTGGCACACCATGCCCTGCCACCTCCCATGCCCTACTCATCCTTGGAGGAGTCCCCGACCTCGGTGGTGCCGGACATTGGACGGCGGCAAGTAGGACGCGTGGCTGACGGTGCTCCCGTCATCGGCCGCCAACGTGGCCACTGCTTGTGCGGTCGCGTCCGCGTCCGGCTACACTGCTATTGCGTCGCAAGAGGTGACTTGAGCGAGGGCGGCGACCTCGAGCTTCATCCCTGAAGACAGGATCTCCCGCAGAGCGTTTGCACTTGCGGTCATGGCGGATGTGGTGCCAGGTAGGAGGATGATGCGCTATGGTGTGGAGGTTAGCTGGGCGTTGCCGCTTTAAGTAGCGCATTCCAGTGAGGCCAAGCATCCGGGTGCGTCATTAAGTCACTAGAGTTGGTTCCTCAGGCACCGAGCCTCTTAACGACGACATACGAACGGACGGCATGAATGCGGGCAGCTGGCGCCGGCTGGGAACGTACCGCGCGATGGTGCGAGGGATGAGGGTTTTGGTGTGCCGGGGTAGCCAGCTGCGGTCGTGGCAACCTTGGAGATGCCCTTTGCTCAAATGCGATCCCCGCATGTCATTGAAAAAGCGAGACAACCCAGCATGGTCTCAGGTCCAGAGGATGCAGTTGGCCGCACTACACCACTCCGCGGACGCGTCGCAGCGCCCCGTGCATCCTCGACGAGCCGAGTGTTGGGGTGTGTTTGGATTGTGGCCAAAATGCACCTTACCAAAATTTTGGTCATGACCCAAAGATTGGTCTTTGTTTGGATGGTTGCCATCTTTTTTGGCATGCCAATGAACTCTAGCCAACTCTAGTTCATTTTTCTTGCCAATGTCGGCCAAATCATGGGCAACCAATACCTCAACCAAAATTTTGGTCATGACCCAAAGATTGGTCTTTGTTTGGATGGTTGCCATTTCTTTGGCATGCCAATGAATTCTAGCCAACTCTAGTTCATTTTTCTTGCTAATGTCGGCCAAATCATGGGTAACCAATACCTCAACCAAAATTTTGTCTACCCAATGCTTTGATGGGGCAACCTTGGGCACAAACCAAACATACCGTTGGTCGTGCCACAGCACTAACGCCACCCTCGGCACACTGAAACCGACCGTGTCTAGCGACGATATGAGTGTGTCGCTCACCGCGGTCGCCGTGTCCAGAGGCGGTGCTGGAGCTGCGCCCCGTTGTTGGCCAGCTCCTCCATTGGACTAGTCTGTACTACGTCGTCCCGACGGGTGTGCCCTACATGTCGATTTCCCTGTTTTCCCGGCCATATTCGAGCGCCAGTGCTCCGCGTTGCGCATTAGGCCTTTCATTATGTAGGCCAAGCGAGACAACTTTTTGTTTATTTGAGTCGTTCAAGTATAATCATGTCGCGTTTGCTTATTTCTCATTCCTCTCCAACCCTCTTCTCCATCGATCATGTCGCCCTCCAGTCGAGTCCATCATCCCGCATGCCTCATTTGAACATTCCGCCGAGTATCATTCGCATGTACCCACCCTAGTCCTCTTTCAATATATCTCCAGACCCCGAGATGAAATCGAGAGGGAACGAGTGGGGGCACGTGATACCTAAGGCGGATTCAAAATTTTGAACCGGTGATCATAGCATCTGCAAATCATATATAAAGGGTATTCAATGTTCGTTTCGTTTTTGAACGTACAATATACTCCCTCCTATCCTTTCTAGTTTACATATAAGTTTTATGTGTAGTCAAAGTATCTCTACTTTGATCAAAAAGGTATCAACATTCAACAACGCCCAATCAATATTGTTAGATTCGTACGTACTCCTAGATTTGTACTTGAGATGGTTTCCAATTTGACTATTGACAAGATTAATAGTACATGAGAAGTATAATGTGAAAATTATATCATTGGAAACTCCTTTCACATACGAATTTGACTGTATGCTTTGTGTAAGTTGCATGTCATATATTATTACTCTAACATTTGGTCAAAGTTAGCCTCGAAAAATGCATTAGACCCTGTATGCTTTGTGTAAGTTGCATGTCATATATTATTACTCTAACATTTGTGTAAGTTGCATGTCATATATTATTACTCTAACATTTGGTCAAAGTAGTATAGTGGAAGTGGATCCTCTGACGTAGGTATCCTTGCCTTACCCTCCCTTTCGGTCACTTACTGGCGGACCCCATGCTTGCTAGGCCCCACATGTCAGTTACTCAATGGGTTCGACCACGTCAGGGGATCCTCATCTGCAGTATACTCCCTCTGTTTTTATTTACTCCGCATAAAACGGAGGGAGTGGTGGTATAATAAATGATGCGGGCGGGGGAGGGGAGGGACGTCGGTTTGCTCTCAACTGTGGTCCCACAAGCGAGCGAAAACGCAAGACGAAGCGCGTTCCATTCGGTGAGCGATGTGGAGGGTCTAGCGTGTCGGGCTGCAACGCGAACGCGACAAGAGCGATGTACAGTCAAAACCGATTGACTGGTCGTCACCGGAACCACTATTCACACCAGAACCTTCACTGCTCGGCCTACGCCAGCCACTGCCCTAAAACCACACCAAATCTCCAGCACATTCCCCCACCTTTCGATCCCCTAGCCCGCATCAAGCGTCCCCTAGTTCGCCGGAAAGCCATGGTGCGCCGCAAGATCACTTACTACAAGATGCTGATGCCGGAGCGTTGCGCAGAAATTGCGGCGGTGGTTGGCGCCACAGACCTCCGTTCCCAAGCTCGCTTTGCAGCGGGTGTCGGCGTCAAAACCGGCGGATCTCGGGTAGGGGGTCCCGAACTGTGCGTCTAGGCGGATGGTAACAGGAGACAAGGGACACGATATTTTTACCCAGGTTCGGGCCCTCTCGATGGAGGTAAAACCCTACTCTTGCTTGATTAATATTGATGATATGGGTAGTACAAGAGTAGATCTACCACGAGATAAGAGAGGATAAACCCTAGAAGCTAGCCTATGGTATGATTGTTGTTCGTCCTATGGACTAAAACCCCCCGGTTTATATAGGCACCAAAGAGGGTTAGGGTTACACAGAGTCGGTTACAATGGTAGGAGATCTACATATTCGTATCGCCAAGCTTGCCTTCCACGCCAAGGAAAGTGCTATCCGGACACGAGACGAAGTCTTCAATCTTGTATCTTCATAGTCCTGGAGTCCGGTCGAAGGTGATAGTTCGGCTATCCGGACACCCCTTAATCCAGGACTCCCTCAGTAGCCCCTGGACCAGGCTTCAATGACAACGAGTCCGCGCGCATATTGTCTTCGGCATTGCAAGGCGGGTTCCTCCTCCGAATACTTCATAGAAGATTTTGAACACAAGGATAGTTCCCGGCTCTGCAAAATAAGTTCCACATACCACCGTAGAGAGAATAATATTTACACAAGTTCAATCTGCTGACGTATTCCATGGCGTGACATCACGGCCAAGTCTTCATTTGAATCGTTTTTACTGTTTCACCTCAGCGCGCTTAGCGAGGCGGTTTCCTTGGCACGTCTTGTCAAAGAAGAGATCGTGTCCCCTTATTCCGAGATTCTCATTAATACGGGCGTGGGTAACCCAACCGCACCATCAATTACGGTGCTTGGGAGATAAGCGAGTTTTACCAGGACGGTGGGGACGCATAGTCTTGTCCGTCCATATAAGGGGATAAGGATCCACCTTTTCACACACGCCTTCTTCCTCCTCTGCTCATCCATTTCTGCGCACTCGAGCTCCAGCGCCCAAGTCCGCACATCCCACCTCAACCTTCTCCGGTCATGTCAGGAGCGGGAGGCAAGTGGATGGCCTCCTCCGTCACGGAGGGGCACATCAAAAAGTTGAGGAAAGCCGGATACCTGCACAACGACATTGCGCACCGGCTTCTAGACGAGGGGCAGCTTGTCCCCACCCCCAGGCCCCATGAGAGGGTGGTGTTCCTCCCTCATTTCCTCCGCGGACTGGGCTTCCCACTCCACCCATTTGTCCGGGGGCTCATGTTCTACTACGGCCTGGATTTCCACGATCTGGACCCGAACTTCATCCTCAACATCTCGGCGTTTATCATCGTTTGCGAGGCCTTCCTCCGCATCAAGCCCCACTTCGGCTTATGGCTGAAGACCTTTAATGTCAAGCCGAAGGTGGTGGGCGGCAAGCAGGCGGAGTGTGGAGGCGCCATGGTGGGCAAGATGCCCAACGTTATATGGCTCGAGGGCTCCTTTGTGGAAACCATCAAAGGGTGGCAATCAGGGTGGTTCTACATCACCGAGCCGCGTGACCCTGAATGGGCAGCGGCCCCCCTAATTCCGATCTGGCATCCCCACATGGCTCACCTCCTGGAAAGAGAAGGGCCTGTCGTGGGGTAATTCGGAAGAGGTGACCGGACTCCAAACCTGCGTCCAAAACCTGATGGACAAGAAGGTTAAACTCGTCAACGTAGTCCAGGTCATGCTCATCCGCCGGATCCTCCCGTGCCAACAACGGGCCTTCAACCTATGGGAGTTTGATCCGGCACAGCACCGAACCTTGAGCAGGCTCTTTGACACTATGTACGAAGATGCCTGGAAGGTGCTATTCAAGGGTGCCGAGGCTCCCACATCCGCTACCGAAGATCGCAGATTCAGCTCGCAGCGTCAAGCCAGCGAGGTAAGCTATTTTACCCTTTACAAGACACTTGTTTTTCATAGTTTGACTCTATGCGGGATCTAAACTCCCTTACCTTTGACAGGCCTGCAGAAGACGTCCGAGCAGGTTGACTGTCCGGCTCCCTTGCCAGAAAACCCAGCGGACGCCCGATTGACGGGGCTGCTGGTTCCGGCACCTCATGTGGTGCCGGAGAAGAAGGCCAAGAAGAAGGCCATGGGAACTCGAAAGAGTTCCCGGCGCCAGGTGTTATCGGACTCATCGTCCGATGACTCTGAGGCGGACTCCTCCCGCGAAGACGAGGAGGAGGAAAAAGAGGCCTCTCCCCCAGCGGGGAGAGAGAAGAAAAGGAAGGCCGCCCCAACTGGGGAGGCCGGAGGGTCCAAGAAGGGAAGGACCCTTCCTCCGGATTACTCCACCAACGCCGACGACGGCGAAGAGGAGTGGCCACCGAGGGATAAGCCCCCGGCGACATTGTAAGTATCCGGATACCAGAATAACTCATGGCGTTTCGTTTGTCGTATAGAGTCTCCTAACACCGAATACAACCCTGCAGCCCGCCCAAGGACGGGCTTGACACTTCAACGAGTGGCTCCCTGGCTCCGTCGGACGTGAATAGCACTTCACTTCCGGCCGCCTCCTCTCCTCGTGCTGCGGATGACGCTGAGGTGGGGTCCCGAAAGGGGCCCAGCCAGGAGGAGGAGGTCCCGAAGGCGCCGCAAGGCAACCTCCCGGGCTCCGGGCATAAGGGGGACCAAACCCCAAAGGGCTCTAAGTCAGGCCCTGGGCCGGACTCCGTACCGGAACCTTCAGTGGTTCCGGAGTCCGGCAGGCGACCCCTTCGTAAGAAGGGCGAGACTATGACACCGGTGGCCTCCGTCCAACCGGAGGCACCGGATAATTTGCTGGAGGCGCCTAATGGTGCCTCCATCGACGAGGAGCACCACACTGTTATGAGTGTGGTGATCCAGACAGTTCAGTCTGCCAAGAGCGGGCTGACTGAAGCCTGTGCCAGCCTTCTAACAGGCTTTGAGGTATGTATTTAAGATATGTAAAAATATTACCGCATAGACAGTAGCCCCTGATGCTCAGTTTGGTGTTCGGAAAGAAAAACCAAACTAAGGATCTAAAAAGATGTACGCAGGAGTCTAACATAAGCATGTCAATATGGGGAATGCAGGCTGCGCTGCTGACCTCTGCCGCACTGACTGTGGAGGTTAATGCATTGAAGCAGAGCCTCGAGCAGTCCGAGAACGAGCTCGGCCTTGCCAAAAAGCAGCTCGAGGACACGGAAGGTAAGTAATACCTTATGGAAGTATATAAAAGATGTGGTTGCAAAAAATAGCAGGAATAACGTGAGAATTGCAGGGGCCACGGACAAGGTGGCGACCCTGAAGGAAGCGGTGTCCAAGGCCGAAAGCAATGCGGCCGCGGAACGCACCAAGCAAGAGAAGTAGGAGGCGCGGGTGGCGGAGGTGCGGCAAGAGCTCCAGGCTCTCGTGGAAAAACACGAGAGTTTGGAGCGTGACTCAAAGACTCGAGAGTCCAAGCTTGCCTCGGCTCTTGAGAGCGCCAAAGCCGCTAAGGCCGAAGCCCAGAAAGCCCTCCAGGAGATTGAGGCAATGAAGAAGATTGCGGCGGGTAAGGCATTCTTCATGCAAAGCAAGCACGTGAAAGTGAATTACTTATTACTTACCCGAATCCGGATCTCTCTGGGAGCATTCGCAGATCTGCCCTGCAGTGTGTCCGATGCTGCTGCATTCTACCGGGCCGAGGAGGGGAGCTCGACGGAGAAGGTGTTCTGGTCTCAGTATGTTGAGGCCGGACACCCGGTGCCCTTGAGCGACCAGCTGAAGCAGCTGGTCGAGCTCCATAAGGTGGCCGAACATGCCATGAAGGGCCTCATAGTTCGGTTGTGGCCTAAGGAAGCCATGCCTGGGAGCTACTTCGGGCTGGTGAGGCGGCTGGTGGATGCCTGTCCATGGATTGAAGTTGTCAAGCGCTCCTCTGTATCGAAGGTGCCCGTAGGGCCCTTGCCCGTGCTAAAGTGCACTGGGGCAAGATGGACGCTGAGAAGCTTGTGACGGACGCTCCACCGCCGGGCAAGGAGTATCGCACGCCCGTGATGTATTATATGGGCGTCCTGAAGGGTGCCCTCCTTATAGCGGGTGAATGCTCCAAAGATGTAATTTTTAAGTAAACTCGCATTTGTTATCCTGTACGCTTGAAAACTTGTTCATATGCTCTAAGCAACGCTTGTGAATTTAAAATATCACCTTCTGTGCGGCCGTTTATTAAATTTGAGAGATGGTGAGTCGTCGGCTTCTGCCCCCGTGCCGCGAGGGCTGGGGTGTTCGGGATAAACTTGAGCGCTCGTTTTCCCATTCTTGGGTCCTTCGAGGGAGGCGCTCAACGCAACGAACAAGGCAACCGGACTATAATGCTTGAACACTCTCACTTAGCAATAGAATTCTATAATTTTAAATTTCAGCGAAGCCCCTAGTATTCGGAAGACCGAATTCGGGGCGCTATCCACGCCTGGGCCGGACAAAGCCGGCTCCTCGCTCTAAGCGGCATGAGTCTTTAGGGACTCAAAAACCTCTCGAACAGCGACCGGCTCTCGCCCTATCATGACGGTCAGTTTTAGCTTTCTCCACTGAGGTGCTCAACCCAGCTCAACCGGGGCACAATCGCAGTGGTTCTCCCAGCGCTACCTTAGCCGATATAACGGAACGTAAGGTACCAAAACATGGGAGCCGGGCAAACCCAACTATTGACCCAAGACATGATTCGGAGCCGATGCATATAATGCTATAAGTTCGGGGTGCCGCACTTGTGAAAGTGTTCGGACTTATCACACCATATTTTGGGGTACTTAAGCCCCTGGTGTATTTGGCCGTACCAAAGCGTATGGATGCAACATGTCATAAATGAACATATATAGGTAAAAAAAGGAATGCAATCAATAGACAAAAGCTATGCATTGTTTATTTAGAAAAAAGGGCTGCGGTAAGAGCAGAACGATACAAATAGTGCGATAAGCAAGGGACGGGACTATTTGACATGTCCCCCTCCAGAAGCAAGCTGCAGGATGATATGTAAAACAGGTATACTGCTCATTATAGAGACCACCTGGACGCTCGACGTAGCTTTCTGCTTCCCTGGCTGTTGCATCGTGTGTTCGGCGATTCTACTGCCGGACAGGGCTTCTTGATAAAAGAGTCCTAAAAGTAAGAAAGAAGAATTACACAATCGGGAGCCCCTAGTGCGGTTGAGCCGCATTCTGGGCCTGCCGTGGTCGTGCCCCTCCCCCTATGCTCATGGTATTTCCAAAGCGTAATTATGTACGTGTAGTACTGGTTTCGCAATTTCAGGAGGGCTGGGGTTGGGGTCGCATTGCTACGCGTGCTCAAGACGTGCCAGGCGGTCTTGTTATAGGTTACTCCGGGTGCGCTTGACGGTGTCCAGACGTTTAATAGCCGGACTCAAGAGTTGCCTTGACAGGCTGCTTTGTATTTCCGCCGCGAGGGCCGCCTTATGCTCCTCCGTTCGGAGAGAGCGTTCGGTGTTTCCATTGACCGTAATGACTCCTTGAGGGCCTGGCATCTTGAGCTTGAGATATGCGTAGTGCGGCACCGCATTGAACTTTGCAAATGTGGTTCGTCCGAGCAGTGCATGATAGCCGCTGCAGAACGGGACTATGTCGAAGATTAACTCCTCGCTTCGGAAGTTATCCGGAGATCCGAAGAGTACTTCAAGTGTAACTGAGCCAGTACAGTTGGCCTCTACACCTGGTATGACGCCTTTAAAGGTCGTCTTTGTGGGTTTAATCCTTGAGGGGTCTATGCCCATTTTGCTCACTGTATCCTAATAAAGCAGGTTCAGGCTGCTGCCACCATCCATCAGGACTCTAGTGAGGTGAAATCCGTCAATGATTGGGTCTAGAACCAATGCGGCGAATCCGCCGTGACGGATGCTAGTGGGGTGGTCCCTTCGATCAAAAGTGATCGAGCAAGAGGACCATGGGTTGAACTTTGGGGCGACTGGCTCCATCGCATATACGTCCCTTAGTGCATGCTTCCGCTCCCTTTTGGGTATCTGGGTTGCGTATATCATGTTCACCATCCGCGCTTGTAGGGGGAAGCCCTTCTGTCCTCTATTGTTCGACGGCCGGGGTTCCTCCTCGTCGTCGCTATGCAGCCCCTTGTCATTGTTTTCGGCATGTAACTTGCCGGCCTGCTTGAACACCCAACAATCCCTGTTGGTGTGGTTGGCTGGTTTTTCGGGGGTGCCGTGTATTTGGCACGAGCGATCGAGTATTCGGTCCAAATTGGACGGGCTCGGAGTATTTCTTTTGAATGGCTTTTTTCGGTGCTTGTGCTTGTTGCGACACGACCTGCCATTGCTATCCTTGGTATCCGAATTACCAGGGCTCTTGGTCATGTTGTTACTACGAGCTAGCCAGCTGTCTTCTCCCGCGCAAAAGCGGGTCATGAGTGTTGTGAGGGCTGCCATGGATTTCGACTTTTCCTGTCCTAGGTGTCGGCGAGCCACTCGTCGCGGATGTTATGTTTGAAGGCTGCAAGGGCCTCAGCATCCAGATAGTCGATGATTTGATTTTTCTTGGTTAGGAACCGTGTCCAGAATTGTCTGGCCGATTCTTCTGGCTGCTGGATTATGTGGCTTAGGTCATCAGCGTCTGGTGGTCGCACATGGGTGCCCTGGAAATTGTCGAGGAATGCAGGTTCCAGGTCTTCCCAACAACCAATTAACTCCGCTGGCAAGCTGTTAAGCCAATGTCGAGCTGGTCCTTTAAGCTTGAGTGGGAGGTATTTGATGGCGTGTAGATCATCACCGCGGGCCATGTGGATATGAAGGAGATAGTCCTTGATCCAGACCGCAGGATCTGTTGTGCTATCGTAAGATTCAATGTTTACGGGTTTGAAACCCTCAGGGATTTGATGATCCATCACTTCGTCTATGAAGCATAGTGGGCGTGCGACGCCTCTGTATTGGGCTATATCACGATGTAGCTCAAATGGGTTTTGTCTGCTGTGTTCGGCCTGGCCGGATTTGCTGTATCCGGCATGACGGTTGTCGTCACGTGTAGTGAGGCGCCCACGCGATCCATAGATCGATCTTGTCTGCCTTGCCTTGTCCTCCAATATATCTTGCAGGTCTGGCACACTTCCCCGTGCCTTGTTATTTTTTGAGCGGCGCCGGGGTGCGGCTTGAGTGGAGGGCCGAGAGGTCTCTCTGTCGCGGCCACGAGGTGGCTGGTCGTCCGCATCCTGCGCTGGTGCTGTAGGTTTGAGTGCTTCCTCCTCTAATCGGGGTAGCAGCCTGCATTTTGGGTAGCTCTTGGAGGGGCGTTCGAGTTCGTACTCTTCGGCCGCAAGGACTTCAGTCCATCTGTCAGCTAGTAAATCTTGATCAGCTCTAAGATGTTGCTGCTTTTTCTTGAGGCTGCTTGCCGTGGCCATAAGCCTGCGTTTTGAAATGCTCCTGTTCGACAGGGTCCTCAGGCACGACAAATTCGTCGTCGTCAAGGCTTGCCTCGTCTTCGGAGGGAGGCATGTAATTATCGTCCTCTACCTCTCTGTCCGCCGCTCTCTCATGAGGGCTGGCTTCTCCCTCCTCATGTGCTGAATCCTGCTGGAGGGGGTTGTCTTCGGCACTTTCTGGGGTGTTATTGTCTCCCGTGCCGGAATCACCGTTCTTGCTGTGGCGGGATTTAGAGCGGCGCCGCTGACACCGGCGCTTAGGCTGTTTCTTGGAGGGGTCATCCTTCGTTGTTCCATCGCCGTTGCCATCTTTTGGGATGTCCACCATGTAGATGTCATATGACGAGGTGGCCTTCCAGTGCCCTGTAAGCGCTGGTTCTTGGTCGTCTCCTGCATCGTCGTCCATACCGTCGATGTCTTCGGAGTCAAAGTCGAGCATGTCGATTAAATCATCGACAGTGGCTACGAAGTGGGTGGTGGGTGGGCTTTGAATTTCTTCGTCGTCCGCATCCCAACCTTCCTTACCATAGTCCGGCCAGGGCTCTCCTGATAAAGAGAGAGACTTTAGTGAATTCAGGATGTCACAAAAGGGCGAGTGCTGAAAGATGTCCGCGGCGGTGAACTCCATGACCGGCGCCCAATCAAGTTCGATTGGCAGGGGCACGGAAGGTCCAAAGTCCGGAGAGGAGTCCGGTGCCTTGGAGTTACGAGCCTTGCAAAGGACAGGGATAGTATTCGGCCCCATCGCCGTAGGGACAGCAGCCCCCGAGGCGGTGTCCAGCCACCCGTCCTTGGTCGGCGTAGTCGGCTCCGAGCTAAGGGTCGGAGCGGACACTTGTGTGGCCTCCAGGACACTGTCCGGCGGCAGAGCTAGATCGTGCCCATCGTGACAGTGCGGCGCACTTGGCTGTGGCTCGAACCCGTCGAATATCAAGTCTCCGCGGTCGTCAGTCGTATAGTTCAAACTTCCAAATCTGACCTGATGGCCAGGGGCGTAGCTTTCAATCTGCTCCAGATGGCCAAGCGAATTGGCCCACAGTGCAAAGCCGTCGAATACGAAGATCTGTCCGGGGAGAAAAGTCTCACCTTGGACCGCATCGTTGTTGATGATCGGAGGAGCCATCGGGCCTAAAGATGACGACACAGAGGAACTCTCAATGAAAGCACCAATGTCGGTGTCAAAACTGGCGGATCTCGGGTAGGGGGTCCCAAACTGTGCGTCTAGGCGGATGGTAACAGGAGACAAGGGACACGATGTTTTTACCCAGGTTCGGGCCCTCTCGATGGAGGTAAAACCTACTCCTGCTTGATTAATATTGATGACATGGGTAGTACAAGAGTAGATCTACCACGAGATCAGAGAGGCTAAACCCTAGAAGCTAGCCTATGGTATGATTGTTGTTCGTTCTATGGACTAAAACCCCCCGGTTTATATAGGCACCGAAGAGGGTTAGGGTTACACAGAGTCGGTTACAATGGTAGGAGATCTACATATCCGTATCGCCAAGCTTGCCTTCCATGCCAAGGAAAGTCCCATCCAGACACGTGACGAAGTCTTCAATCTTGTATCTTCATAGTCCTGGAGTCCGGTCGAAGGTGATAGTTCGGCTATTTGGACACCCCTTAATCCAGGACTCCATCAGCAGGCCAATCCCCGAGTTATCTGGAGCCAACCTACAAGGAGGAGGAAGCCGATCCAATGTTCATGGCGGAGGTCGCGGCACAAAAGGCCCTAGATAGGTATGAGACGATGGACGTCGACTTCGTGCCGGCGTCCGAGTCCCCCATGGTGCAGGCGTACCAGCGGTTCAACATGGCAATACTAAAGGAGGACCGGGAGGCAGAGGCTCAACTCGACAAGGAGCGCGTGCATGCCGCTGCCATCGAGGCTCTCCTGCAGGCGGAACCAGATGTCGTGGATGTGAACTGGGTGGCGGAGTCTCAACTTGAGGTGGAGCGCGCGGATGCTGCTGCCATCGAGGCCCTCCTGCAGGTGGAACCGGACGTCCTGGACATGAACCGGGCGGCAGAGGCTCGACTCGATGCAGATCGTGCGGATGCCACTCTCATGGACGCCCTCCTGAAGGCGGAATCGGACGTCCTGGACTTGAACCGGACGGCGGAGGCTCGACTCGACGCGGAGCGCGCGGATGCCGCTGCCATCGAGGCCCTCCTGCAGGAGGAACCGGACGTCCTCGACTTGAACCGGGTTGTGCTCTCGTCCGTGCAGAGTGCCCGCACGCTCCGCTTGAATGAGTAGCTGGAGGCCGAGGACAACCACGATGCGGAGACACACGTCGGCAGCGATGGCTGGTTCGCGCCGGCAGCCAAAGGCGACGAGGCCGTCTCTTTCCACGAGCAGTGATAGTTTTTATTTATGTTGTTGTTTTTATGGATCTTTTGCGTGTAAAAACATATATTTGTTATGCAAGTTGCCTGACTTGGGTCAGTCTACCATTTCAGGTGGTTCGATGAATATCCTATGTCTCCTAACCCTTCTTTCCTTCTTCCTCACCTCTTCTTCTTCCCCAACAGACCACCGCACGGGCCGTACGGATACTCCCCAACATGCGGTTGGATAAACATACTCTATGAACGAAAATTATGTGTCGGCGATAGGATAGCTGAGTTTGGTTTGTTCACATGCGACAACACGTGTCAGTGAGGGTGCTTTCCCTTAGTTGGGTTTGTGGCGTGCAAGAACGACTGTGTGAGGGTGCGGTGCAACCGCGGCATGCAGGAGCGACCGTGTGAGGGTGCGGTGCGACCGCGGCATGCAGGAGCGACCGTGTGAGGGTGCGGTGCGACCGCGACAGCCGTGCGCAAGTGTACCTCCTTCTCATTTTGAAAACTTTAGGCAAGCTTGGCAAAAATGTGTGGCGAAGTTTGGCAATGCAAGGCCTAGACCCAAACAGGATAAGTACGTACGTACTAGGAGTACTAGTGTTAAAAAAGAATGGCAGGGTTTTCCTTCGCGGGATTTAATCGATACAAATCCTCGTTTCATGTGTCAATTAATGCGTATTTTTTTCTCCAAAGACCAAAGAGCTAACCATCTCACTCCTCATCGCTTGATTAATGCAGTGCCATGCAAACCAACCTTCTCACTTCCGCATGCATGCAGGGGATATTAATGTCCTTGGTTGCTAACCCCATCAATTTTGCCTCGATTAGTGTTAGTGGCCCTTTGAAAATTGTAATTTTGATATACTGGCCTTGTGTAAAAAAATGGAGGTAGTAACTATATTTGACTTCCTTCCCCATTGCGGTGACGTCGACGATATCTTTTTTTTGTGGTTTGGCGAAGTGCGTTCGACGGAGAACACCATTGAGGGAGACCACGGTAAATCGTTTGCAAGTGCCGCCTGCAAGCCGAGACAACCGCCTTATTTGCATCTAGGAAGTACTACTAGGAGTACTAGTGCGGTGAGATGGTTTCTCGAAGAAGACGATGGAGAAGCGGAGTCAGCAAAGAGTGAAATGATGGTTGCTTCGTCCGTGCTTTTGTGATTTGATGCCTCACTGCTTTGTGATTTGTGATAGAAGGGACAGGGGAGTAGACTCTGTGCTCAATACTGTACTACGTGCGTCCAAGCATGGGAGAAAGAGGAGAGACAGTGCATTTTTCTGTTCCTTCAATCAATCAATCAGGGAGCTCCGGTTCCATCTTTTTGGCTTTGGCAACACCGTCCACAATGGTTCCCACGATGCCAAAAGCTATTTTCACATTTGGCTACACATTGTGGATGCCCTTAACCGTACCACTTGGTTTTGCTCCTGTGTGCTATCTATACAAATCTCAATTATATTGATCTAAAAAATTATAGAATCAAGATTAGTAAAAAGGAGGTGATTTTGCCGCGCGGATGGCGGGGGAGGTTTCTTATTTGAGCAATGCTACATCCACGCAATGGTTTACGTAAAGTTACGAACTGATGTGATGTGGGACTATTTGATTGGATTAAAGGAGAGGATTAGGCCCACCCCACCTGAAAATCAGGGGGGGCATATATAGATTAGATGGAAAGTATACGTAGCAGCTACGTAGCCCTTTGTAAGTCTAGGATTAGGCTTCTTATTTTCGGAGGACGTTGTCCTAGCGGTTTGCTAACATGCGGTCCCATGTGTCAGTGCTTTACCAAGCCGATGCGCATCCCACATGAGGCAGAACAACGTCAGAAGCAACACGTGGTTAAGTTGAAGAAGATGAGGGAGAAGCGGATTCAGCAATGAGTGAAATGATGGTTGCTTCATCCCTCCAACTTCTTTTTTTAGCATTATTACTTCGTCCCTCCAACTTAACTGCGGGAAAGGTGCAGCTTTGTGATTTGACGCCTCATTGCTCATTACTACGCCGGCGCCATGACTGGGGTGCTTCACCCCGGCTGCTCTGCACTATATTCCGGTATGGCACGTGGACCCGGTAGCTTGATGTCCCACATGTCGATGAAAGGGACTAGAAGATTTATGAAAGCGAGCGATCCACTCTTACGACGGAGGAGTAGACGACACGACGGCCCAGTGAACTGTCACTTGTACTGTATAGTACTATAGTTTTGCTGTTTCGCACAATCCATCGATACAAACCCGATTAAATAGGAAAAGGCGGGATTTTTCCCGCGCGGTAGATGATACTGGCCATACATTTCAAAGGCAATTTTAATGTATGCAAACTGAATAATTATAAGTAACAATATGATATCTAGTAAAACTAAAAACACATATGATTTATTGTGTTAGAGTGTAGTAGTAGTGTTGTATTGCATAGTTGTTAGATGTAACATGCGAGAACATGTAGAGATGTAGTTTTGGAGGGCCTACAGAGAGAAAAGCGTAATACGGTCACCGAACTTCAGAATAAGCTGATTACGGTCACTATATATGTCTCGCGGTGATTATACGGTCACTTGCTCACAGTTCAGCATCGGATTGCACTCTGTTGATCGGCCAAATAGTCTGCGTGGCGCCATGTTGACTAGTTAAATTGACCACTGAAAGATCGAGGATGTCGCCTAGAGGGGGGGGGGGTGAATAGGCGCTTTAAAATAATTACGGTTTAGGATTTAACAAATGCGGAATAAACCTAGCGGTTAATTTGTCAAGCACAAAACCTAAAACAACTAGGCTCACCTATGTGCACCAACAACTTATGCTAAGCAAGATAAGTAACTATGTGATAGCAAGATATATGACAAAGAACAATATGGCTATCACAAAGTAAAGTGCATAAGTAAAGGGCTCGGGTAAGAGATAACTGAGGCACGTGGAGACGATGATGTATCCCGAAGTTCACACCCTTGCGGATGCTAATCTCCGTTTGGAGCAGTGTGGAGGCACAATGCTCCCCAAGAAGGCACTAGGGCCACCATAATCTCCTCACGCCCTCGCACAATACAAGATGCCGTGATTCCACTAAGGGACCCTCGAGGGTGGTCACCGAATCCGTACAAATGGCGACCCTTGGGGGCGGTTACCGAACCCGTACACTTTGGCAACCCTTGGGGGCGGTCACCGGTACCCGTCAAATTGCTCGGGGCGATCTCCACAACCTAATTGGAGACCCCGATGCTTGCTCTGAGCTTTACACCACAATGATTGAGCTCCAAGCACCACCAACCGTCTAGGGCGCCAAAGCACCCAAGAGGAACAAGCTCAAGGGCACTAAGCACCCAAGAGTAATAAGCTTCTCAACTTGAAACTTCCACGTATCACCGTGGAGAACTCAAACTGATGCACCAAATGCAATGGCAAGGGCACACGGAGTGCCCAAGTCCTTCTCTCCCAAATCCCACCGAAGCAACTAATGCTAGGGAGGAAAATGAGAGGAAGAACAAGAAGAAGAACACCAAGAACTCCAAGATCTAGATCCAAGGGGTTCCCCTCACAAAGAGGAGAAAGTGATTGGTGGAAACGTGGATCTAGTTCTCCTCTCTCTTTTCCCTCAAAAACTAGCAAGAATCCATGGAGAGATTGAGAGATAGCAAGCTCGGAGAAGGTCAACAATGGGGGAAGAACACGAGCTCAAAGGATAAGGTTGAATGGGGAAGAAGACCCCCTTTTATAGGAGCTCCCGAATCCAACCGTTATGCTCACAGCCCGCACAGAGCGGTACTACCGCTAGGGCGGTAGTACCCCTTCGAAACACAACAGCGAGGAGGCAAAAGGCCAGTAGAACCGCCGGAGCGGTACTACCGCTCGACCTCACGGTACTGCCGCAAATGGTAGTGGTACTACTGCTCGCGAGCGGTACTAAAAAAATACTTCTGTGCCTACTTCCGCTGAGCAAAACACGAGATTTTGGTCCGGAGCGGTACTACCACTTAGGAGCCACGGTAGTACTGCTCTGGAGCGGTACTACCGCTCAGGAGCCGCGGTAGTACCGCTCTGGAGCGGTAGTAAAAAATTACATCTGCTCTAGTCGCGGTAGTACCGCTGCAACCTTTACCAAAACAGCCACAACTTTTGCAAACGGACTCCAAATTCAATGAAACCAAGTTTGTTGGAAATCTAACAACATGGGCTAACAAAATCTTGATAGAAATATCAAGAATAAGCAAATGAGAAAAGGCCCATGAGAAAAAGGTGAGAACCCTTCCTCGGATAAGACCGATAAAACCTCCAACACCAAAAACATCATAGAAGACACATGCGAACTCCGTTTTCGATGAACTCAAGCTTGTCATCAAGATGACCATAAGCTCTAAGACTCACAAAGATAACCAAACAAGAACCAAGAAACATGATGCAAGGATGCAATGGTTTGAGCTCTCTACTAACGATACGATCAAGCTACCAACTTGAGAGCCCCCCTTGATAGTACAGTAAACGATCCTATAACCCGGTCTCCCAACTACCACCACGAGACCGGTAAAATAGACAACCTATCAAGGTCAAACCTTTGCCTTGCACATGGTCCACTTGAGCTAGATGAAGATGATCTTGACTCCCTCAAGTTGGACCACCTTTCTTGATTGCGTTGGCTCGATGAAGACTAGATGATTGCTCCCCCATAGTCCATTATGGGTGAGCCACTCTTAGGCACATCTTCACAAGTCCATTGACACCACAATGGATGGCAAGATTCAAGCACTTGATCTCTTCGTGATGCTCCACTTGAACTTGCACACGGCAATCTTGATGATGATCACCACTTGATGTCATTCTTTCCATGGGTTGTATGATATCTTCTCCTTGAAGCAAGCCCATGGACACATACCTAACCCCACATAGAACTCTCACATAGACCATGGGTTAGTACACAAAGTGCAATGGACAATGCTTACCATACCATGGGATCACTTGATCTCTCTCGGTACATCTTCTACGCTTTGTGAGTTGATCAACTTGATTCACTCTTGACTTAGTCTTGATCAACCTTGAATCTTTCCAACTCTCTTCATTTGGATGATGTATTGAAGGTAAACATGAATGATCACACAATCTTCTTCTTCAAGACATGCTTGCAATAAGCTCAATACTCACATGACCAATCTTTGGATAATTCCTTAATAGCACCTTGGTCAACTCATAAACTCCTTGAAACCAACACATGGACTTCAAGAAAAGCCTATGGACAAAACCTTCAAATATAACTCAAGGCAACCATTAGTCCATAGAGATTGTTATCAATTACCAAAATCAAACATGGGGGCACTGCATGTTCTTTCAATCTCCCCCATTTTGGTAATTGATGACAATCACTTTCAAGAGAGTTTATACAAGGAATTATGCATCACCATGCAATGAAACAACCAATGATGCATGAGAATGAGATGGAAATACTAAGGAAAAAAACCAAAGCAAGAGGAGATAACTCTCTAAACTTCTAAACAAAACTCTCTAAAACTTCTCCCCCATTGGCATCGATTGCCAAAATGGGCGAAAAGCTAAGAAGGCCAATATAAATTGTGGTCCTCCCAAAATTGTGTGTTTCTCAACAAGAGAGTGGAATACAATACACATATCCAAAGGTAAATACTTGGAGGAACACAAACTATATTGAGGCACAAAGATTGCTAAAGAATGATATGCCACAAAGACATAACAAAGAGAGACACAAGCAATCAAGCAGTCAAAATATACCAATTGAAGCAAGCAATCAAAGGATATCAATTGAACCAACTAGACCAAGGATCCTATGAGCCACAAGAATAAAGGATATTATGATATGAGCGACGGAGTGATCTAAAGAAACTAGAGAAGCTCCCCATGATTTGTGCACACATAAGAATTTTTGTATTTGAATACAAAGTGCACAAAATAGGATCATAGCTCCCCCAAAATCAATAGAAACTCACATCCAGTGCAAGTGAGCAAATAGGAAACAAAGCCTAGCACTTGCAACAAGCACATGGTTGAGCAACATGTAAGAGAGGCAACTTAAGAAAAGGCTCAACCAAAAATGATGTGTGAGTCATGGCGAAGCACTTGAGAAGACTAAAATTAGGATGAGCATTAAGCATCAACATAGTCTTGAAAGAATGAGGCGCACGGTGCAAGGCCTATCATTCCCACACACAACTGGCAAATGGGTTCACAAGCTTACTAATAAGCAAATAGAGAACTTATGCTTGTGACAACCCGTGGTGAAGATAGACGAAGAGAGGCTCATCAAGACGAGGGATACCAATTAAGCCTCATAAAGATAAGCAAGAGGAAAATAATCTTCACCACACAAGAGTACATCAAGATGCAACGATAGAGGACACACACTCAAGGCAAAAGATTTCATGGAGCCACCAAAGAAATAACATAAGAAAGACAAGGTGGACATGAAAGAAAGGATATCATCTAGATATGCAACTTCTCTCTCTAGGTAGACGAAATCATGAAGATATATCTACAAAGACGGATGTACACCCGGAATAGTTACAACACGAAGGAACAAGATATCCAAAAGGAAGTCATAGATATACCAATAAGATATTTGCTTGGAAGCATAGCACATGGCTAGATATGGTCTTATTGGATATAGATGAATTCCTACCACACAACCATCAAAGACATCACAACTAGCAACATGAGATCATCGTTGAGATGCTTTGAGAAAGGAAACAAGTATCACAAGAACTAGTGAAACACATGCCATGATACAACCTACACAAGGTTGATGCAATAAATGTGTGCATGAAGTAGATAAAGATACTTGTTACCAATATATCATTGGAAGGATGTAGTAGATACCCATTGAAGGTAGATAGTAGTTCATTGATCATCCTAGCTTGACTCCAAAATGCACATGGTGACAACATCCTTGTGAGTGAGCCGAGCATCCAATGAATCTCCAAATGTTCCTAGAAGAACAACACACACTAAACGGTACCCAAACCCATCGGGAACAAATAGTTAGAAACACCAATACATAGGACAAACTCCACATAAATACGTGAATATAGATTTGAAAAAGATGCACATCTCATACAAATTGAGACTAGGTGGAGTTTCCCCTATATATTGAGTCAAAGAAAGAAAGCATGCCATAAAACATACATGAAGTAAATATGCATGCTTAAGATTTTCAAGAACTAAAACCAAAACAAAATGAAATGCCAAGAGAAAAAGATACCAAATAGATAAATCATCACTTGGAAGATATCATTAAAGATACAACAAGGAGTGAGATATCCATTGATACACACCAAAATAAAAGATGTCAAACTCCCAAAGAGAGGATGGTTCCATCAAACCAAGCTCTCAACAAAGTTTCATGATGGCACAAAGTACCAAAAAGAAATGGCTTGACTTCCACCTACACACTTGATAAGGATCACAAGAAGAGTGTTCTAGAGAAAATAGGATAGATCCCCCATGAGTTGTGCATTATATAGGGAATTTGTATTTGAGTACAAAATGCACAAGGTGGGATCACCACTTTCACTATATCTAGAAAACCCTAGACAAGAACAAGAAATAAACAAGATCCACAAGTGGTATGGAAGACAATGGGAGTTGACACAAACCTTGGCAAGCGAAAAGGCAAATAAAAACAAAAGCCAATGTAAAGATGATCAATAAATTCTACCACACAAAAGTGACTACCAATTGTCAAAAGACAAGAAGTATTTGGAAATAATTCCCGGTGGTAGATAACAAGGATATCCGACATCATCTTCACACCAAACACAAGCAAATTGCAACTTATAGAGCTAACATGCCACCTAGGAACAAGATAATCTACAATATCAATTCTAGGTGACAATATCTCAAATGTACACATTTTCTAGGCTTGTAATATGCACTTAGCATATTACTCCCCCATAATGTGATACCAATAAGAACTTAACAAGAGGAAATAAGAGGATCCAACATGAGATAATCAATGGAATTTTTAGAATTTGAATTTCTCATGAGAGATATACCACCTAGCAACTAGATAATCTTGTAATATCAATACTAGATGGTATTCCTCATGTAAAAACATTTATAGGATTGTGAGGTGCACAAAGCACTTCACTCCCCCAAAATGGGATGTTCCATTAATCTCTCACACGAGCCAACTAGGATACAAACAAGAAGCAAAAACGGCTCAAAGCGCGATGCACACATACATGATGTGCAAACCAACACACACATACTTGATTGCTCAAGATGAGCAAGTTGGATGCACAACATATACAAACACATGCAAGGAACAAAACCAAAACATGCAAGGGGGCAAGTAACTTTCAATGTAATCAATTTAAGTATAAGTTACCGCAAGGAGGCACATTGGATACAAGATAGAAACTTGATAATCCAATTGACTTGGCTTGAGACAATAAGAATGATGAAGTCCCCTTAATTCTTCATAATGTAGCCAAGTCTCCAATGCCCTCCAACAACACCTATTGATCAAGTTTGAGCTTGTTGGTCCCCAACCAAGTTGGGTCCTAAGAGGTTAGTCACAATAGGCTTGGCAACCCAAATGGTTCTTTTCTTGACACCACTTTGAGTACCAACAAACTTGGCAAACACATTGCCAACCTTATCCTTCCCAAGAGAATAGATATCATCAATAATAATTGGGTTGGATAAGTTACCACTAGTGCATGAAGAAGCGACATGACCTTTCTCACGACATACAACGTCTACTCTTCATTTTCTTCTCACTTGATTTCTCAACAAGAGAGGCATTAACTTGAGTCTTCTTGGGAAGTGGCCTTTCTTCAACTTGAGGTTGAGCATGAGATTGAACTTGTGGCCTATTCCCTTGTTGCTTGTTACCAATGGCATTCTTCTTCAATGGGAAATATCTAACATGATGCCCTTCAATTTTGCACTTGAAGCAAATAATCTTGGCCGAATTCTTGACTTGTTTTTGGCCCTTCTTTTTGTTGCTCTTGGACTTCTTCTTATTATTATTATTGGAGTTGAATCCAAGTCCACCTTTGTCATTGGGGGATTTTTGCACACTCAAGATATTGTTGAGTGTGGATTTCCCTTCATGACTCTTTTCTAAGTCTTTCTTCAAAGAAGTGACTTGGGCCTTGAGCTCTTTGATTTCCTCTACATGGTTAGTCTCAACACAAGTACTAGAGGAAGTATAAGCTTCATTGTTAGAGCAACAAGGCAAGGAAAGCAATTCATCACAAGATGTACCAACATTGTGAGTAGATGAATTACAAGGACTAGCACATGGCAATATATTATTTTGACTAGAAGTGGTGCTAGTATCCACATGAGGCTCACTAGATGTTACCTTAGCAATCATGGCCTCATGAGCTATCTTTAGCACATTATGGGATACTAGAAGATCTTCATGAGAGCTTGAGAGCTTTTCATGGCTTTCTTCCAATTTCCCATAATTGCTAGATAGCAACTCAAGTTGAGCCCGTAGCTCAACATTCTCCTTCAAAATGGATGCTTCACAAGTAATAGAGTTAGTAGCACAAGCATCATCATTAACAACAATAGGAGGGGGCAACTTAGCAAGATCTTTTAAATAAGAAGCTTCAAGTTGAGCATGAGACTCGGTGAGTTTGATGAGCTCACCCTTGATGACCCTTGAGCCATTTTCGAGGTGCTCAAAGTCCTCAAGGAGTCTAGCATGAACAACTTCAAGCTTAGCATTTTTAGTTTTGAAATCATTGGCCACCTCAATAGTTCTATCATGAGATTCCCTCACTCTAGATAATTCTAGAGCAAAAGTCTCCTCAAGAGATTCAGAGGTGGTTTGTTCATGTTCAAGAGCTTGAGATAGCTCTGCAATCTCATTTGCGTAATCACACCCATGAGCTTCCATTTTCTCAATGGTGACCTCATGCTCCTCTAGATGAGATTCCAACTCCTCAATGTATTTCTTGCCATCAATGGCAATGGACATTATTTCCATGAAGTTGGAACGAGCAATTTTATTTTTATGAAGAGCTTTAAAAATCATTTCCCGCTTAGTTTTTAAGGAGGCAACATTATCATTCTCTTCATCATTATCCTCATCATCATTAGCATCAATATCATCATCAAGAGACATATTGGGGTACAAAGTAGGAGATACGTTTGACACCTTAGCCATAAGGCAAAAAGCAATAGATGATGGTGTAGGATCCCTTGAGGCACCATTAAACACCACATCTTGTTCCATGGAGTGTTGGGTTTCCTCTACATTGTTAGCATAACAATTCGAGGAAATAGATGCATTTTTATCATGGCAACAAGACATAGCAAGCATATCATCATGAGATTTAGTCAAGCAATTTCTACATGATATGCAAGGACTATCAACACAAGCATGTGAAACATTTGGAGTGCTCGAAGTGTTAAAGCCCAAAGAAGGAGCATTGCAATAATATAGTGATGAAGGATCATCCCCAATAAGCATACTATCATCATTGCAATGACCAACACTACTCACCATATCATTACCTTGTGGCAAACCACATGTAGGTGAAGTAGAAGAAGTTGAGAAGACTATACGACCGGAGGTGGAGGGAGAACAATCATCCCCACAAATCTTGGACACACCATATTTATCTTGAAGCTTCGTCCACAACTCATGAGCATCTCAGAATGGCATGAGTTGAAATATAACTACATTGCTCAAAGCATAGAAAAGCTAATTAGAAGCTTGAGCATTGAGATAAGAGTTATTCTCATCCTCTAAAGATAATCTTTGGGGATCTTTTGGAGGAGCAAAACCCATATCTACAATTCGCTCTAAATTTGGGTCGATGACCCTAAAGAGATTAAGCATGCGAATTACCCAAACATCAAAATTTGTGCCATCGAAACTAAGAGTGTCAGAGAATCCTAATCCCCTAGTCGACATTTTTACTCTCTAGGCAGTTAAGCCTAATAAAGAGAGACGAGGCTCTGATACCAATTGAAAGATCGAGGATGTCGCCTAGAGGGGGGGTGAATAGGCGCTTTAAAATAATTATGGTTTAGGCTTGAACAAATGCGGAATAAAGCTAGCGGTTAATTTGTCAAGCACAAAACCTAAAACAACTAGGCTCACCTATGTGCACCAACAACTTATGCTAAGCAAGACAAGTAACTATGTGATAGCAAGATATATGACAAAGAACAATATGGCTATCACAAAGTAAAGTGCATAAGTAAAGGGCTCGGGTAAGAGATAACTGAGGCACACGGAGACGACGATGTATCCCGAAGTTCACACCCTTGCGGATGCTAATCTCCGTTTGGAGCGGTGTGGAGACACAATGCTCCCCAAGAAGCCACTAGGGCCACTGTAATCTCCTCACACCCTCGCACAATGCAAGATGCCGTGATTCCACTAAGGGACCCTTGAGGGTGGTCACCGAACCCGTACAAATGGCGACCCTTGGGGGCGGTCACCGAACCCGTACACTTTGGCAACCCTTGGGGGCGGTCACCAGTACCCGTCAAATTGCTCGGGGCGATCTCCACAACCTAATTGGAGACCCCGACGCTTGCCCTGAGCTTTACACCACAATGATTGAGATCCAAGCACCACCAACCATCTAGGGCGCCAAAGCACCCAAGAGGAACAAGCTCAAGGGCACTAAGCACCCAAGAGTAATAAGCTTCTCAACTTGAAACTTCCACGTATCACCGTGGAGAACTCAAACCGATGCACCAAATGCAATGGCAAGGGCACACGGAGTGCCCAAGTCCTTCTCTCCCAAATCCCACCGAAGCAACTAATGCTAGGGAGGAAAATGAGAGGAAGAACAAGAAGGATAACACCAAGAACTCCAAGATCTAGATCCAAGGGTTTCCCCTCACATAGAGGAGAAAGTGATTGGTGGAAACGTGGATCTAGATCTCCTCTCTCTTTTCCCTCAAAAACTAGCAAGAATCCATGGAGAGATTGAGAGATAGCAAGCTCGGAGAAGGTCAACAATGGGGGAAGAACACGAGCTCAAAGGATAAGGTTGAATGGGGAAGAAGACCCCCTTTTATAGGAGCTCCCGAATCCAACCGTTATGCTCACAGCCCGCACAGAGCGGTACTACCGCTAGGGCGGTAGTACCCCTTCGAAACACAACAGCGAGGAGGCAAAAGGCCAGTAGAACCGCCGGAGTGGTACTATCGCTCGTCCTCACGATACTACCACTTGACCTCACGGTACTACCGCAAATGGTAGCGGTACTACTACTTGCGAGCGGTACTAAAAAAAATACTTCTGTGCCTACTTCCGCTGAGCAAAACACGAGATTTTGGTCCGGAGCGGTACTACCACTTAGGAGCCACGGTAGTACTGCTCTAGAGCGGTACTACCGCTCAGGAGCCGCGGTAGTACCGCTCTGGAGCGGTAGTAAAAAATTACATCCGCTCTAGTCGCGGTAGTACCGCTGCAACCTTTACCAAAACAGCCACAACTTTTGCAAACGGACTCCGAATTTAATGAAACCAAGTTTGTTGGAAAGCTAACGACATGGGCTAACACAATCTTAATAGAAATATCAAGAATAAGCAAATGAGAAAAGGCCCATGAGAAAAAGGTGAGAACCCTTCCTCGGATAAGACCGGTAAAACCTCCAACACCGAAAACATGATAGAAGACGCATGCGAACTCCGTTTTCGATGAACTCAAGCTTGTCATCAAGATGACCATAAGCTCTAAGACTCACAAAGATAACCAAACAAGAACCAAGAAACATGATGCAAGGATTCAATGGTTTGAGCTCTCTACTAACGATACGATCAAGCTACCAACTTGAGAGCCCCCCTTGATAGTACGGCAAACGATCCTATAACCCGGTCTCCCAACTACCACCACGAGACCGGTAAAATAGACAACCTATCAAGGTAAAACCTTTGCCTTACACATGGTCCACTTGAGCTAGATGAAGATGGTCTTGACTCCCTCAAGTTGGACCACCTTTCTTGATTGCGTTGGCTCGATGAAGACTAGATGATTGCTCCCCCATAGTCCACTATGGGTGAGCCACTCTTAGGCACATCTTCACAAGTCCATTGACATCACAATGGATGGAAAGATTCAAGCACTTGATCTCTTCGTGATGCTCCACTTGAACTTGCACACGACAATCTTGATGACGATCACCACTTGATGTCATTCTTTCCATGGGTTGTATGATATCTTCTCCTTGAAGCAAGCCCATGGACACATACCTAACCCCACATAGAACTCTCACATAGACCATGGGTTAGTACACAAAGTGCAATGGACAATGCTTACCATACCATGGGATCACTTGATCCCTCTCGGTACATATTCTACGCTTTGTGAGTTGATCAACTTGATTCACTCTTGATTTAGTCTTGATCAACCTTGAATCTTTCCAACTCTCTTCATTTGGATGATGTATTGAAGGTAAACATGAATGATCACACAATCTTCTTCTTCAAGACATGCTTGCAATAAGCTCAATACTCACATGACCAATCTTTGGATAATTCCTTAATAGCACCTTGGTCAACTCATAAACTCCTTGAAACCAACACATGGACTTCAAGAAAAGCCTATGGACAAAACCTTCAAATATAACTCAAGGCAACCATTAGTCCATAGAGATTGTTATCAATTACCAAAACCAAACATGGGGGAACCGCATGTTCTTTCAACCACGTTCCTTGTGGGTCCCACCTGTTAGTTCGCATAGGGAAAAGGTCAGATAAACACAAATTTACACAGGCGCGACAAGGCTCCAACCCGTGCGTGGGAATCACCTGGTTGTGTATGTGTCTGTCAGGGCCTGATGTGTGCGCATGCACGTGTAGGTTGAGCACTTGAGCGTGAGAGTGTGTGTTGGTCGTGTGGTGTACTGGTGTGTGCATGCATGTGTGCATGTGAGTGTTGCGTGCGTGCATGGCTGCGTGTGTACGTGTGAGTGTTGCGTGCGTGCGTGGGTGCATGTGTTTGTGTGAGTGTTGCGTGGATGCAGTTCGTGTGCATGCGTGCGTGTGTGTATAATCACCACACTAGCTCCTGTGTGTTAAAACAGACGGCTCAGCATACCAATACAAGGCCACCTTGTCCGCTGTGCCCGCGATCATGACTTCGAACCACAGTCCAAATATTTTTTTTGTCGTTTGTTTTCATTCTTACTAGCAAGATGCCCGTGCGTTGCACGTAACATCAAGATGCATTTGTATGACTTGGTTATCTTGTGAGAGAAAAGGATGAACGAGGGAAGGCCTTATTTGCAAATGTGGAGAGGTGTGTGGGTACCTTTTTGCAAAATTGCCATAATTTCTTTCATATCTGTCAGATATAAATCGGACGGCCTATATTGCAGGATGGCAGACACACCATCATCACCAACTCTGTTTTTTATAAGAGTGTAGATGTAGAGTAGATACAAGTCGATAGGTGGGCACGATGATAGTGAGATAATGTGATGCAACACTAGAGGTGCCACGTGGAGCATTTAACTGGTCAACTAGTCATGTCATGAGCAAATACAGAGTTGTACGGTGAGCCCGTGACTGTATAATAACCACTAAACATAAATGGTGACCGTAATGAGTGGATTCTGAAGTCCAATGTATGCATCGTGCTTTCGCTTCAAATACAATGATCGCCATTGCATATATCGCGAGAGAAAGATGAAACATGCGTGAATTTTCTGGGGGCTTACTTTTAGAGGACCTGGAGATAGTTTTGTGTGCATACGTGAAAGGGGCGTACGGGGGGTATGCGATGGAGAGAGAGATGCTCTTCGTTTCTCTTTATTATGACTAACTTTGTATATAGTATAAAAATATACAAATTCACAGTGCGGAATAAATATCATTGTGGGCACCATGCAATGCAAATTAGCGTTCGTACTCCTGCATATAACTTTGTAATGTTGTATATATGTAGAAACTTTAAAATAATTTTTTGGCCACACTTTATTCAAAAGGAATGTTGTATGCGAAATAAACATGAAGAGAGGGCTTTTTAGATCAATGGGGTACGTGATGTAACATGTGTGAATGTGTAGTTGATGCATTTGGAGGGGCCTAGAGAGGTATGTGTGTGTATTACATATTCGACAAAGGCATGGATAGAGGGGCCGACGGGGGGGGGGGCGTGGGAGAGATAGCACGAGAAATGAGAGTGGTCTAGAGAGAGAGAGAGACGAATATGACATCACGACAAGAGATTCCATTCCCTTGAGTGTGTATATGCAAGGGGGAGGGAATAGAGGCACCAGGAGAAATTTTCTGTGTGTGTGGTGTTTGTGTTGGTATGTGTGGGTGTGAGAAGATAATGAGATGTGGGGGCAGAGGGTGCGTCACCGCGTGAGGTCTGGTGGGTCGAGGTGAGGCCATTCGTTCAGTTCCGTCCTGCGCCACATTGGTCGGCCCGTGACGCATTTAGGAAGACCCATGGATGACTAGTCGTACAAGACAAAGATAGCAGAATTGTGAAGGACTCTGTGTCCACTGACAAAGCCGGCTAGGATTTGTAACCCTAGGTTCTCGGACTAAGGTAACCCCTTTATCTCTGATATTACTATTCATCCAACCTAACTTTAAGGGGCATCCTACAGAATGCTCTGCTAGAATCATACTCATCGATTAGGAAGAGAGGTGTGAGACAATGAGTGAGAGATAGGCGTAAAGATAATGTGCGTACATGAGACACGTAGGCAGGTCCATGTATATAGAAAGGGTCGATGAGGATTGTGCGTGTGTATGTTTGCGAGAGGACGAGTGCTTGTGATAAAGGTCAGTGAAAACAGTTGTAAATGGTTACGAGAGGGAGGGAGGGTTATATCTAGAGCATGTGTGCGAGAAAGACACCTCGGGAGAGAGTGTGTGAGCATGTGTGAGAGACCACCGATGGAGAGTGAAACTACACATAAAAGACTACTCTACACATTGATTAAAGATATAAATTGTATCCAAATATTAGGATGGGATCATGATATTTGCAATTCGCGTAAGGAGCGGTCATTGATCCATCAGACATCTAGATTCTATTGAATTTGAGCATGTCTATGTTATTATTCGACACAATTGATCCACATAATTAGTATTTCTGAACTCCAGACAATGCATCGCTTTAGCAATCCAATATAAACGTGAGTATAGTTCATGTTGTGTGTGTAAAGCACATTATACATACAAAAGTTACACAATGGACATTATAAATAGCTACCTATGAACTAGCATACATTTGAATTCAACTTAAGATGGTTTAAAAAAATCGAAATCGAATTCAACATGAAGTCCATTCAATTATTTGAATTTGATATCATGGCATTTGTAAACCATACCTAAATTATGGGGGCACCAATCTTTGCTCTAATTTTGTACATAATAGCATATGTAGTTGTGTACAAAATAGATTCAAATTTAGCTCCTCCATTCCAAAATAATCGTAGTTATAGGATTTTCAAGTGTCAAAATTTCAAAAAGAAGCGGATAATTTAATGAGGTTTTCAAACATACAAGGTCAAATATAACATTGTCTATTTTGGTCAATCCTCATAGTTCAAGAGTACTCTAAACGTGAATGCTTGTGTTTCACAATTTCGAATGAAGCGCCAAAAGAGCCTCTACTCGCCCGAAACCGCGTGAGACCAATGTTTGGTAGTACAAGGAAATTACTTTTCTAATAACTCCGACTCGTGAAACCTACTGGCCCGACGTCCAAAGGTCTAAACCGGGGTAGGTTTGTAGATTCATCTAGACGCCACACAACCGCCTCCGAAAAACATTCATACACAATGGCCGCCTAAGCACACATGCGCGTGGCCGAAATTGCTCCCGCCAACTATTTGGGACACTTGGGATTACCATCCTACTCCTGACCCGCAGTAGGTCCGAAATTTAAGAGGGGGGCAAAGTTTGTACTTTCCCCAAATTTCAAACAAGCGCGTCCCATCTTCTGTTCAAAAAAGCCAAAAACAAGCGCATCCCAGACCGAAACATGGTTCCCCCCACCCGTCTGATTCCCCGTTCGTACTCCGTGGGCGCCAAAACTACCTCTTCACCAGTCGCGAAACCCCGGCGTCCGCCGTCCGCCACCCCATCCCACCCATCAACCGCCGCCCTCCTCCATCATGCCGGAGCCGATACCCCGACGTCGTCGTCCACCGCAACCTCAACCGCAACGCCCTCCACGGCTAGTAGTTGAAGCCGAGGCCGAGTCGTCCGTACCCGAGCCAGTTCAACCACGCCGTCCTGCGCCTCACCGCTGCCGCTCCAACTTCGCCACCCTCCACCGCACCGGAGTTGTTTCTGCTACGCCGTCCTTCGCCGCCTCGGATCTGCTTCCCCTCCACCGACATACGGCCACGGCAACACAGTCAACAATTTGGCCATGGGTTCATCCAAGCCTGCACCCTCCAGAACATCGGTTTCCCCGGTAAAAAGAAGAAGATCGGCGCGACATGTGGAGGTGACCACACCGGCAACCGAAAAAGGTACTCCTCTTCCCTTATTCGTCCAAATCTTATGTCTCTGCTTGCATGGTATTCATCCCACAGAAGACACTAGTTGACCGCTTCTTCTTGATACTAGATGTTCCTAGTAACTCGCGATGCACAAGGTTTCTCCTCATATACTATTTCACCTTAGCTAGAGGTCCATCACCCCCCTGAATTTCAATTTCTGGCCAGTTGATTCCCAATTAACGGAAGCATTCCCCAGCATAACAGGCGCTAGTACGCCTATTACACCGGGGTAGCAGTGCCTTGGTGTTTATCTTAGGGGCGTGTGCGGCCTAGAGCTACTGGCGCCCGATCTAGAGGTCGGCCGGGATTAAAGGGATGGCCTGGGGGCGCTGCTAAGCACGGCGGTGCTGTGAGGTCGATGGGAGGGCGGGGCGGCAGAGGCAGGGGTCTGGGCCGGTGGTCGCTGGCGGTTCGAGAAAGATCGTCAATAGTGACTGGCGGGAGGTAGACGAAGGCCATCTGCCCGTTCCTTATAGATTGGACGGTTCATTAAAAAAATTGATTGACCTATTTATTTTCAGTCGACTGTTATCTTAGATATGACCACATGTGGTGGTGTGCTGGAGGAGTACCTACATTTCCTGTGCTCATATATTACAAAATCATACGGAGTAGAATCTAATTTTATTTGCCACGCAATGTTATAGAGCTATCATATGTCTCCTGTCATTTATTTTTCAGCCACCTGCTATCTGCTACTTTTACAGTGCACTAGTTCTGCACACACTTCACCCATACTCTCACTATTTTGTTTTTATGCAAGGGTATTTCAGATTTTGCCGAAAGAGAAGCAAAAAATAAAAGAGAGAAGTTCAACCAGCTTGCTTCGCGGTTAGGCACGACACGTTACAGCGCTATAAAGGGTGCAGTGTCAGCAGATGGAGACGGTAAACGTAGCTCTGGAGTTGATGACCTTACTCGCAATGAACCACCATCCCAGGTGCTTGCTTTAACTTCGCGGTGTCATATGTGGTTGCATGTTCCATATGGTGTCTAGCTTGTATTCAGGCCGAAGTCGGTAAGATAAGGAAAGATATTTTTTTTACATGAACCACTATCCCGTGAGCACCAGAAGACAAATAGGTAGTCAAGGCACTGGCCGAGCCAGTGACAAGCCCAGCAAAGATAGGCATCACCTGGAAGCCAACTAAAAAGCTGCGATGGTGGCGAAGCAGCCCGCCTCCCACCAGGCTCTTAGGTCCTAGATGATCATGCTCACCACTCCAGCCGGATGTCTAGCTTGTATTGCTTCCAATTTGGTTAAATTGCATCTGCTTAGCTTACACATTATACCTTTGAATATGACATGCCTTTTTGTTTTTGGTGCATACTAGTACATCTGTGTATTAACCATGTTCTTACATCAAACTAATGTTCTTGTGTATCCCTCATCAATCACTTATGACGAGGCAGGCAGGCAAGGGGACTACTCCTCATTTAAAGAATGCAGCGTCAGCCTCCCGACATGATTCTCAAGAAACAGAAATGCTAGATGAAGATAGTGAACGTAGCTCTGTAGTTGATTACATCATTTCCCCTACACTAGCATCACAGGTGCTTGCTCTAACTTGGCAGCGTGATATGTGGTTGCATGTTGCATATGGTGTCTAGATTGTAATTCTTCCAATCTGGTTAAACTACATGTGCTAGTCTGCTTAGCTTATACATTATACCTATTAATGTGACATGCCTTCCTGTATTTAGTACATAGTACATCTGTCTATTAAGCATGTCCTTACATAAACCTATTGTTCTTTTTGTATCCCACATCAATCAATATGATGAGACACATTTAGTATATGCAGTGCAATATTAGTTGCATCTTTCATATGATTTATAGCATGCACTGCTTCTAATTTGTTGAAATTCCATTTATGATGGGACACTTTTAACTTGGCAGAGTCATATTGGTTGCATCTTTCATGTGGTGTCTAGCTTGCATTTCTTCTTATTTGCTGGAATGGTTTCTGCTTAGTTTACACAAACAGTTATGAACATGCCATGCCGTCCTGTTTTTCGTACATATTCCATCCTGGTATCATGTGTTTGCCTTACATCAAAGTAGTAATTGTCAATATCATGCATGAATGAGTTCTGAAGAGAGAATTTTATTGCTTTTTCTTGTCGGTTTTACTTGACAATTCAAAATCAATAAAGTGGAAGGAAGTTAGCAAGGCAGCGGATAAAGGTGCTCCTTCCGAACGGAGGGCCTCTACAGTTTCTACTCCTCCACACCCCCAAGATGATTTCCAAGACAACACATGCATAGACACTCAACAAAGCTGTGTTTATGATGAGCACGTCTCCCCTAGTGCAGCATCACCGGTGCTCCCTCTAACTTGGCACTGTTATATGTGGTTGCATGTTATGTGTGATGTCTAGCTTGTATTGCTTCTAGTTTTGTTGAATTCCATCTGCTTACTTTACACATTATACTTGAATAAGACGCGTGTTCCTGTTTCTAGAACATACAATATCTGTCTATCACACCATGTTCTTACATCAAATTACTACTGTTGTGTAACCTGCAACAATCACTTATCATAAGACACGTTTGACTTTGGAGTGTGATATAGGTTACATCTCACATTCTTTTCTAGCTTGTACTACTAATTTGTTGAAATGGCACTTATGACGAGAGAATTTTAACTTGGTAGAGTGATATTCGTTGCATCTTTCATATGGTGTCTAGCTTTCATTGCTTCTAATTTGTTGAAATTCCTTCTCCTTAGTTTACACATCATAAGCTGTGAATATGCAATGGCACTAATGACGAGAGACCTCTAACATGGTAGTGTGATGTTGTTTGCATCTTGCATATGATTTATTTCTTGTACTGCTTCACATTTGTTTAAACGCTATTTATGATGAGACACTGTTAACTTGGCAGAGCGATATTTGTAGCATCTTTCATATGGTGTCTACCTTCCATTGCATTGCTTCTAATTTGATGAAATGTCTTCTTCTTAGTTTACACATCATAGTTTTGGTTATCTCTTCCGTCCTGTTTTTCATACATATTACATCCTCCTATCATGTGGTTGTCTAACATCAAAGTTCAGTTCGTCTGCATCACACATCAATTTGTTCTGAAGAACTAAATTGTTATTCGTTTTTCTTGTCGGCTTGGCTTAACATGGCACAGAGAAAGAGGAAGAAACACAGAATGGCAGGGAATGAGAAGCGGATGAATCCTGCAGATTCTGCTGGTACTGATGGTGCAATAGAAGGTCAAAGTCCAGTGGAAAATTCTACAAACACGACATCCCATGCTACACAAGTTGCAAAAAAAGCCAAACAGAAACAAATAGCTGCCACCAAACAAGCAAAGACAACCCTAGTTCTTGCAACACCTACCACAGTACTACCAGCTGCACGACTTACTCGTGCGTCAACTGAGCTAGCAGCACGTTCCCAAGCTCCCTTGCCACCTGACACTACTTCCCAAGCACTCTTGACACAAGACGAGTTGGCAATATCAAATGAACCTTGTGAGCTTCAACAGCAAGAAGGTATTTGCTGGAGTCAAGTTACAGTTGCATGCTTCTTTATATGTAGTCTCACAGTTTGATGTACACTAACACTTCCTATGTTCGTTGTTGGACTAGCACCTAGGCGCAAGAGCAAACAAACATCAGGGATAATGCTCGATAGGTTAACTAAATCTAGAGGAGGAAGAATGGAGATCCGTTTTGAGGCAGGTTTAAAAAGGCCACGTGATGCTACAAAGTCAGCCAAGTTAGTATCAGAGGCAGCGGTTGCCGTTAGGTGTCATGTACGTATCCTCCCAACATGGATTCAGTACAGGAATGACAAAGTCGAAACCCAGTTCAACACCTTCCTCGACCATTTATCTGTAAGTATGGTTATGTAGAAACTAGTAATATCGTCTTGCTCTATCCCATACTTACTAGGTTGCTGATAATGAGACTCCCATAATTTTCAACGGATGAGGTTAAAGTTGGATAGCCAAGATGATGCAACCAGACAAGCTTGCACCCATGTTTTCAAGTCTGCTCTGCGACAGTATCGGTATAACTTGAGGAAAACTCACTTTGAAGGCAAGGCTAATAGTGAACTTTCCCAAATATCTCCAGTGGAAAATATATCGGATGAAGACTGGAGGGGCCTTGTTAAACACTGGTCTGATCCAAAGTATCAGGTACATTATATATATGTGATCAGATCACATGTTGAAGTCCTATTTACGCATGTGCCACACAAATCTATCTTCTTGTAGGTGAACTGTTCAAAGAACAAGGCCAACCGTACGAAAGTGAAATTCCAACAGACGACAGGATCTCGTAGCTATATTGCACGCTGCGAGGCTCTTGTAATTAGTTGTTGTTTCACTCTTTTCACTGTACCATATTATCATATCTATATTGACTTGTTCGAAATGCAGAGGAAAGCCTGCAAGGACCAAAAAATACCTGAACCAAATGCTATGGAAATCTTCAAGGACTGTCACACCAGCAAGAAGAAGGGCATGACTACACCAGTCAAAGCTGCTGTTGTAAGTCCTTAATCCTCATGCCTTTTAACTACTACTTACTCTGACTTGTGCCTTGAACTGCATGGTTTGCAGCCAATGTCTATTACTCTTTTTCAATTTTATACACAATTGTCTTAGCGTATCATTGCACCTTACAAGGTTTAAAAGAGAGGAGTGATGTTCCTTTGATCTTGACCCGTAATCTAGTTCCGTGCTGGACTTGCCCACACAATGTTACAATTGCCTGTTTGTCTGTTCTCAGTTGTTTTGTGATATGAATGATGTCATACTATGCTTACCGTATTATAAACTTCATCTCTTTATCCTTAGCCCTCAATACAATGTGAAGAAATAGACAATACATTAGCGATGGTACATGCTCATATGTTTGGAACCTGGTTTTATTATGTACTTTGCAATAAAATACAACTAATATTTTACATGGGTTCACCAGAATAAGTTCTGTATATAGACCAAAGCTATTTTGTTTGGTTTTGCTGCCTCCTTAATATCTTCTGTTCTGGTACTACTAATGTAAAACCTCAACTTTTCAGCGAGCTATGGAAAAATGGTGGAACCTCCACCTTCTGAAGGTGGCGAGGCAACTATAACTGCAATGTCAGCTCTTGCTGCAGTGGGTCAGTACCTGTCCACTAACAGTGCCAAAAGCACGTTCCTGCGTAATACTGGGTTGGTTGTTAAGGCAATATCGTCCAAACTGCCTCATGATCAAGATATGCAAGCTCAAAGCAATGTTGTATCTGCACTCCAGACACAAGTCCATTCTCTAACAGAGACCCTTTGTGAAACAAGGAGAAACATTGCTCAATGTCGTCAAGATATGCATGGTTTTGAAACCAGACTATCAGACATTTGCTATGTTATTCAGGAGCCTAGGGGAAATGAAGGCGAGTGTTATGGTGCTCTATCGGACAATACAACATGAAAATGTAACAGTCAGGTCAAATGAACTGAGCTTCTGAACTTCTGGTGGTGCATTTATCTGCTAGACTATTAGTTTTATGCCAACCTTCCTTTGTTATATAGTTGTAATTTGTTTTGGTGCGATACAAAATTTATTCTTAATGTGCAGCCACCGGCTGAAGAAAACAGCAAGCCATTTTTGTATAGTGTAGGGTGTTCCCTATATTTGCACTGGTGGCGATCTTTGATGCCGAGTGGATGTAATATGTGCAATCGCCTTAATAGCCTAGCGTTAGTTTCGGCCCTATTTATTTCCTAGCCTTCTTTTTCCCTGGTTTGCTAGTGGTCGCAACTACCATGGGCCATATACGGGCCGTAAGATCCATTGGTCTCCTACGGGCCATCGATAAATGGGCCTGTAATCGTTGGGCCTCAGGCCGTCGATAAATGGGCCTGTAATCGGTGGGCCTCGGGACGTCGGATAAATGGGTCTACATGGGCCATAATCGAGCGTAATTGGTATCGGCCCAGCACGGTAACCGGCCGTTAACAGGCCATAGGATAGCAACGGCTTAATTTTGTCACAAGCATAACGGGTCGTTAATGGGCCAGAATATAGGACGGGCTGGAAACGGCACAATGGGTTAACAGGCCAGAAACGGGCTGACTCTTTCCATGGGCCGAATTTGGCCCATTAGGGTAACATGCCAGTAACGGGCCGACTCTTGCCATGGGCTAAATTTGGCCCATTAGGGGAACATGCCAGTAACGGGCCGACTCTTGCCATGGGCCGAATTTGGCCCATTAGGGGAACAGGCCAGTAACATGCTGGAAGTAATCGAGGGCCGAAAAGGAGCCCAAGAACGTATGGGCCGTCAATAGGCCGAAAGCTAACACGGGCTGGAAACGGCCCATGTAAATCACGGGCCGTTAATGGGTACAAAGAAAATTACTGTTCATTACGGGCTAGAGTCACCGTGGGCCTGTAAAGGGCCGAAAGATACGAAGGCCTCATATGGGCCGAAAGACATCGTGGGCCATACATGGGCCGAAAGTGAAATGGGATGGTGTTATATTCGACGGCCCACATGATGTTGTTGGGCCGATTTCCTTTAGGGCCTAACGGGCCGTGAGTTAACGGGTCGTAAAATGGGCTATTTGTGAAGAGACTGTTAACAGGCTTTTCATGGGCCAGCCCATTAACTTTTGACCAAGTCAAACGGGCCGACTTTGTAAGCTAAATGGGCCGGTGGTGGGCCGTGGCACGTGTCGACATATCATAGGCGCCTATCTGACCCACTAACGAGCTGACACGTGTTTCGTCCGGCTAATAAGAATTTTACACGAAATTTCCCATTGGTCGGGGCTATTAACGGGTTATCGGATCCAAAACCCGACCCGATAGCTTAAAGGCGTTCCGTTACAGTGGATGCCACGTGTCAGTCACCCTTGACGAAAGCACTTCTGTGACGTGCGATTTATCGTCATGGAAGTGGACACTTCCGTGATGATAATTTTGGTAATGTCATGGAACACTTCTACGACAGCATAGGTATGACTATCTTGATTCTGTCATAAAATTTTCATGGATGTACATGCATGACAAAAAACGCGACCTACGGTGACAAACACGTATCATCACGGAAGTGTATTTTTTGTAGTGTTTGTCAATATCTTTTTCCTCAACTCTTCCACTTTGGGTACACATATTCATCCTCAAAATCGTAGGGTACCCTACTCATCCATCAGGAAATCTTGAGTCTTGTCATCTTTTATCCGCGTGACTTGGTGTTGCAGGAACGTATCTCCTGACTGAGCTTTGCATATTTCTTCTTCAAGAGTGGGAGTGACTGCCATCACATTGGTGCAGTTAGCCTCCACAATAATCATATTGAGTTGGGCCATCTCTTCTTGTAGCTCGGGAGGCAAAGATGTCATTAATGCATTGACTGTGGCTGGCTTGCGGCTGAGAGCATCTGCGACCACGTTAGCTTTACCCAGGTGATAGTTTATCCCAAGGTCATAAACCTTGACCAACCCAAGCCATCTTCTTTGTCGAAGATTCAAATCAGGTTGAGTAAATATGTACTTGAGACTTTTGTGATCGGTGAATATTTGGCACCGCTTGCCAATGAGATAGTGCCTCCAAATTTTTAGTGCACGCACAACGGCTGCTAGTTCCAAGTCATGAGTAGGATAATTTCCTTCGTGTGGTCGTAGCTGTTGGGATGCATAAGCCACAACCTTGTCATCTTGCACGAGTACGCATCCTAGGCCCTTTCGAGATGCATCACAGTATACATCAAAGCTTCGATAAATGTCTGGGAGTGTTAACACGGGTGGTGAGGTCAAACAAGTCTTTAATTCGTTAAAGCTCTTCTCACAATCTTCTGACCGTATGAACTTTTGGTCTTTCTTGAGAAATTCTGTCATGGGCTTAGCAATCTTGGAGAAACCTTCAATGAATGGACGATAATAACAACAAGCCCTAGAAAACTTCTGATTTCAATCACTGACGTGGGTGCTGGCCATTTAAGCACATCCTTAATATTGCTTGGATCCACACCTATTCCTTCGGCAGAGAGTATGTGCCCCAAAAATCTGAACTGCTTAAGCCAGAATTCACGCTTACTAAATTTTGCATATAACTGGTGGTCATGAAGCCTTTGCAATACTGCTCTGAGATGTTGTTTATGCTCTTCTTCTCCTTTGGAGTATATGAGAATATCATCGATAATGACCACCACAAAGTTGTCCAAGAAGTCCATGAACACTTTGTTCATCATATGCATGAAGAAGGCAGGAGCATTGGTCGGCCCGAATGACATAATTGTGTATTCATATAGACCATAACGAGTGGTGATTGTGGCCTTAGGAATATCTTCTTTCCTGATCTTGAGTTGATGATACCCGGTCCTTAAATCAATCTTGGAAAAGATTTGAGCTTCGTGCAGTTGATCGAACAAATCATCAATTCTGGGGAGCGGGTACTTGTTCTTGCTAGTAACATCGTTGAGCTGACGATAGTCTATGCACATCTGAATACTACCATCCTTCTTGTTCACAAATATGGTAGGTGACCCCCAGGGCGAAGAACTGGGGCGGAGGTATCCTTTCTTGAGCATTTCATCGAGTTGTTTCTTTAGCTCAACCAACTCGGATGAAGGCATCCGGTAATATTTCTTGTATATGGGTGTCATTCCTGGCACAAGATCAATGGAAAACTCAAGTTCCCGGTCTGGTGGCATTCCTGGTAATTCTTCGGGGAATACATCTGGAAACTCACTGACCACTGGTATTAATTCCACATCTGAGGATATCGCTGCAAAACCCATTTCCTTTTTAGGCACGGTTCTACGAGCCACAAACCTTGCTCTCTGTCTTGCCGGATTTGTTAATGTAACTTCCCTTGTTGGACATTTATGCAGACATGATGCTTTGTCAACCAATCGATTCCCAAAATGACATCCAGCCTTTCGGATTCAATGACTACCAGTGTGACAGGGAACATGACTCCAAGAATCCATACTTACAAGTCACGGCATACCAAATTTGTTTTGAGCATGAATCCCGGGGATTGCACCATCATTCTTTTCTCTAGAATAGAGCAAGAAAACTTCTTTTGTGCAACAAAACTCCCTGAAATAAAGGAATGGGAAGCCCCTGAGCCGAATAAAGTTACTGTGGGTATGTTATTAATAGGAAACATACCGATGACCACTTTGCGGTTTTCTTGGGCTTCTTCGGTGGAGAGATGATGCACCTGGTTGGATCAGCTCCTCCTCAGTGTATGATTCCACGTGGTTAACTTGAGACTTGAGGGGTGCATTAGCTTGTTGTTTTTGGGACACTATTTTGCATAGTGTCTGGTCTGCCCACAAGAGAAACATGCGTTGCTGTGCTGGTATTCTTCCCGATCAGGATTGGTCACGATGTTCTTGACTTGGTTGTTGGTCTTGTTGGCATTCTGCTGCCAGGTTGGTTTAAACTCAAACTGAGGCTGCTGCCAGGTACGAGCCTTCTGCACTGGCTGTCCATCCTTCTTAGGCTCGAGCTTGCGTTTATGGTCATTATAAGAGGGTTTATTGTCGTGAACGAGCTTGTGCTCCCTTTCTGCAATGAGGGCCTTGTTCACCAAAGTCTGAAAGTTGGGAAAATCGAACATGCTGAGTGTGCATCAGAGGTGCTAGTTGAGTCCTCCAAGGAATCAATCAGTCTTCCTCTCTTCAGTGGCCATATCATAGAGGGAATAATGAGCCAAGTGATTGAATTTATGCAGGTAATCACTCACTGACAAGTTTCCTTGAGTGAGATCAAGGAACTCATGCTGCTTGACTTTCATGATACCGGCGGGAATGTGTTACTTGCGAAAATTGTCTTTGAATTTATCCCAAGTGATCTCATTGTTCGCAGGCCACATAGCTTTAGAATTATCCCACCATATAGCGGCAGATCCTTCAAGATAATGTGTAGCAAATGGAACCTTGCCGGCTTCTTCAGTGCGGGCAATTTCAAGCTTCCTCTCAATAGTCTGCAACCAATCATCGGCTTCTAAAGGATCGACAACTTGACTGAAACTGGGAGGCTTAGTCCTCTGAAAGTCCGATAGTTTGGAGTGATTGCCATATGGATTTCCATTGTTCCCAACCACAACTTGCTGGCACGGAGCCGGGAGACTATCTTGACTTGATCCTCCCCGGCAACAACGCCAAAAATTCCTTTTATGTCTACTAGAACTACGTCGGTATTTCCCCAAAGAAGAAGGGATGATGCAGTATAGCGATGGTAGGTATTTTCCTCAGTGATGAGACCAAGGTTATCGAACCAGTAGGAGAACCTCCTCACACCACGTAAACAACACCTGCACACAAATAACAAATACTCGCAATCCGGAGTGTTAAAGGGGTTGTTAACCCCTTTTGGATATGGCGCCTCAAGATAGGCAAAATAACGTCAGGTAAAAGTGGTAGATAGGATAAATAGATCGCGGAACAAATAAATTGCAGTAAGGTATTTTTGTATTTTTGGTTTAATAGATCTGAAAATAAATGCAAAGGAAAATAGATCGCAAAGGCAAATATGATGAAAAGAGACCCGAGGCCCGTAGGTTTCACTAGTGGCTTCTCTCGAGAAAAATAGCAAACGGTGGGAAAACAATTACTGTTGGGCAATTGATAGAACTTCAAATAATCATGACGATATCCAGGCAATGATCATTATATAGGCATCACGTCCAAGATTAGTAGACCGACTCCTGCCTGCATCTACTACTATTACTCCACACATAGACCGCTATCCAACATGCATCTAGTGTATTAAGTTCATGGAAAAACGGAGTAATGCAATAAGAACAATGACATGATGTAGACAAGATCTATTTATGTAGAAATACATCCCATCTTGTTATCCTTAGTAGCAACGATACATACGTGTCATTTCCCTTTCTGTCACTGGGATCAAGCACCGTAAGATCGAACCCATCACAAAGCACCTCTTCCCATTGCAAGACAAATAGACCAAGTTGGCCAAACAAAACCCAAATATCGGAGAAGAAATACGAGGCTATAATCAATCACATATATAAGAGATCAAACAAGACTCAAATAACTTTCATGGATAAAAACATAGATCTGATCATAAGCTCAAAGTTCATCGGATCCCAACAAAGACACCACAAAAAGACTTACATCATATGGATCTCCAAGAGACCATTGTATTGATAATCAAGAGAGAGAGAGAGAGAGAGAGAGAGAGAGAGAGAGAGGAAACCATCTAGCTACTAAATACAGACCCGTAGGTCTACAAAGAACTACTCAGAACTACTCACGCATCATCGGAGAGGCACCAATGGACACGATGAACCCCTCCGTGATGGTGTCTAGATTGGATCTGGTGTTTCTAGACTCTTCAGCGGCTGGAATTGATTTTCGTCGACTCTCCTAGGGTTTCTGGAATATTGGGGGTATTTATAGAGCAAAGAGGCGGTTCAGGGGGCACCCGAGGTGGGCACCCAGGCGCGCCCTAGTTTGTTGTGCTCCCCTCGGAGCACCCCCCAGGTGCTTTTCTGGCCCACTGGATGTCTTCTGGCTAAAAAAATCCACAAAAATTTCCGCTGCGTTTGGACTCCGTTTGATATTGATTTCTTGCGATGTAAAAAACATGGAGAAAGCAACAACTGACACTGGGCACTATGTCAATAGGTTAGTACCAAAAAATGATATGAAATGACTATAAAATGATTGTAAAACATCCAAGAATGAATGATTGTAAAACATCCAAGAATGATAATATAACAACACGGAACAATAAAAAATTATAGATACGTTGGAGACGTATTAGCATCCCCAAGCTTAATTCCTGCTCGTCCTCGAGTAGGTAAATGATAAAAACAGAATTTTTTATGTGGAATGTTGCCTATCGTGTTCATCACATATTCTTTTCTTTATAACATGTACATTTGGACTTTTATATGGTTCAAAGCAATAGTCTAGTTTTGACATGAAGACTTTAATACTCAAGCATACCAACAAGCAACCATGTCTTTCAAAATATCAACACTAAAGCAAGTTATCCATAGCCCATTATGCTCAACCATTGATCCATTCATGAAACACACTCGAATATTAGCCACACCCAATGCTCAAATATGATCATAGTGCCTCTTAGTTGGTGCTTTATAAGAGAAGATGGAGACTCAAATTCAAAATAAAAATTGCATAAGTAAAAGAAAGGCCCTTCGCGGAGGGAAGTAGTGATTTGTAGAGGTGCCAGAGCTCAAAGCTTAAATTGAGAGATAAAAACATTTTTGAGAGGCATACTTTTCCCACCAACGAAAACAACTTAGAGCTCCCAACACTTTCCATGCTAGATACGTCATAGGCGGTTCCCAAACAGAAAATAACGTTTATTCCTTTTTCCACCTTTACTTTCACTTTCCATGGCTTGTCCGTATCCATGGGTGCCCTCCATACCAACATTTTCCAAGGAATTTATTATTTGATAACATAAAGTAAATTCATTTTTCATTTCGGGACTGGGCATCCCTAATACCTTTGTCGTACTCTCATGCAATGACAAGTGAATAAACACTCATCATGAGAGTAACACATCTAGCATGGAAAATTTTGGCCACCCCTCACCGCCTCGCGAGCGGTAGAGCACACAAAAGAGAAATTTATTTTGAAAAATAGAGATGGCACATGCAAATTTGCTTAAAACGGCATGGAAATACCTCATATAAGTAGATATAGTGGACTCATATGGCATAACTGGTTTAAAGGATTTTGGATGCACAAGTAGTGATCATACTTAGTGCAAAATGAAGGCTAGCAAAAAGATTGAGAAGCAACCAACCAAAAAGCGAAAAATTTCGTACCCAAGCATTAAGCATAAGTAAAACCGAATAATGCACCATAAGTAGGATATAAATTTCATTGCACAACTATTTACTTTCGTGCTTGCATAGGGAATCACAAACCTTAACATCAACATTCTTACTAAAGCACAATTACTCATCAACATGACTCACATATCATATCATCATATCTCAAAACCATTACTAAGAATCAAGTTTATTTTGTCCAATGATCTTCATGAAAGTTTATATTATATCCTCCTTGTATATCTATCACGTTGGGACTATTTTCATATGTTGCTTTTGATAAGCTCAAACAAATATAAGTGAAGATCATGAGCATAATTTTTTTCTTTCTCTCAAAATAATCTAAGTGAAGCAAGAGAGAATTTCTTAAAAAATTACTAACTCCCAAATAAATCTAAGTGAAGCATGAGAGCATTTCTTCAAAATTAACAAGCACACCGTGCTCAAAAACATATAAGTGAAGTACTAGAGCAAATCCATGGCTCTAAAAATTTAAGTGAAGCATAGGAGCAAGCATAGCATAATTTTTGTCTCTCTCAAAAGGGTGTGTCCAGCAAGGATTCAACACTTAAAACACAAAGCAAAACAAGCAAAGACTCATATCATACAAGACGCTCCAAGCAAAACTCATATCATGTGACGAATAAAAATATAGTTTCAAATAAAATACCGATGGTTGTTAGAAGAAAGCGGGGGTGCCACTCGGGGGCATCCCCAAGCTTAGTTGCTTGCTACTTATTTGAATATTATCTTGGGGTACCTCGGGCATCCCCAAACTTAGCCTTTTGCTTATCCTTATTCCTTCATCCATCATAAGATAACCCAAAACTTTAAAACTTCAATCACACAAAACTCAAACAAAACCTTTGCGAGATCCGTTAGTATAAGAAACCAAACCACTACTATAGGTACTATAGAAAACCTATTCTTATTTTCTTTTGCATTATATCTACTGTATTCCAACTTTTATATGGCAAAAACTCATCAAAGAAAACCATAGAATCATCAAAACAAGCACACAACACAAAGAAAACAGAATCTGTCAAAAACAGAATAGTCTGTATCAATCTGAAAATTTCGAATACTTATGTAACTCCAAAAATTATGAAATAAATTTGTGGACTTGAGGAATTTGTCTATTAATCCTCTTCAAAAATAATCAACTTAAAAGCACTCTTATGCTAAAAATGACAAATAATCTCGTGAGCGCAAAAGTTTCTGTTTTTCAGCAAGATCATATAAACTTTCACCCAAGTCTTCCAAAGGCCTTTCTTGACACAAACACTAATAAAAACACACAAAAAGATAAATCATAGCAGTAGCATAATTATGCTAACACTCAAGAACACAAAGCAAAAGGCAAAAATAAATTTTATTCATCGGGTTGCCTCCCAACAAGCGCTATCGTTTTACGCCCCTAGCTAGGCATAACACGTAGGATCTAAGTTTTATCTTCTTCATCCACTTCCTTGATCGAGCACTTGGGATTCTTTAAGGATTTTGCGTATAAATTCTTCATGACAATACTTCTAGGAATGAGATTGAAAAATTTATTGTTGCAAAAAGGATCTCTTATGACTTCAATAAAGTTAGGATGGATTCTAATCATCTTAAGATCTCCTTTATCATTGCTAGAACTTCATCCTTTGTTTTTAGTGACTTGAGTAGTCTTGCTAATTTTTATGGGAGTTTTAGTGGAAGCAAAAGCCGTACCTAGATTAGAAAAAAAGTTCTTCTAGTTTATCAATTCTAGACGGTCTCTCTTCGATTCTTTCATGAATTATAGCTCCTTTTTCTTTTAGCAACTTAAAAACATCTCCTGCTTTTGACCCAACTTTAGTAGCATAACTTTGCATTTTTTCTATCCAAGTTTTCAATATGTTCTACGGTGAGCATTTTCTTTTCAATAACATCTAGTCTTTCCATAACATGCTCGAGAGTTAATATTGTTTCATTGATCACGAGTGGTGGTGAACTCACTAAATTTCCCAAAGCATTAAAAGCATCAAGAGAAGGACACATCAAGAAATTCCCACTGGTAATCGTATCAAGGACGAATCTATACCAAGTTGTCACATCCCTAGCTTCTGGTGCTGCCTAGTGTTTGCATCATGTTTAAAATTTTGAAACTTGAACTGAGGAAATTTGGAAGCCTCAAAAACTTAAGTAAAAGAAGGGCAAAAACCCTAAAATCTCATTCATTGTTCCAAAATGCTCTTCTTAGATGTTTAATATTTTTGGCAAGGGTTTTTGATCCAAACCAAAAATAATGAACATTTTAAAAGGATTTATTTTTGGGACTTTGAATTTAAATCATTAGCTATTTGAATTTGAATTATATTCATATAATTAGAATATAATTTCAAATACCCCTGAAATATTTTATGAGCTTTTGGAAAAGTCCATCTAGCAAATAAAAATATTCAGAGGAGTTTTTGACATTGTTTGAATTTGTTTGAATTCAAAACAGTGGCAGAATATTAACTAAAAACAGATAGCAGATAATAAAAAAAGAACGGAAACCTACCTAACTCACCTGCAGCCCATCTGGCGCCCCTGATGGCCCAGCACTGTGCAGCCCACTGGCCCACAGTGCCAGTCGTCTCCCACCTCGCGCCAGAAGGACGCGAGGCGTGTGCTCGCCGCACGCCAGCACGCGCAGGGCCACGTCCTACTTGCCGCCTTCTCCCTGCCTCTCTCCCTCACTCTCCCACGCTCTCACCCCCTTCCCTGGATCTCTCCCTCTCTCGCACGACCGCTGCCGCCGCCGCCGTCCACTACCACCGCAGCCACCGCCGTCGTTTCGCCCTACTAGAGAGTCCATCGGCTCCGCCTAGTTCCCTGCTACCTCTCCGTTGAGACACGCGTCGTCGGATGCCCTGCTGCCTCGCCAGCGACCCGTCTTCTCCACGCACGGCCGCCGGACGCCGTCTGTCGATTCGCCGTCTCCGCCGCCTCCCCGAGCACGCCGACCTGCTCTGCAACCTCACAGTGAGCCCCCGCTCCGAACCCCTCTCTCCCCGCCGAAGTTCTCCTCCTCCAGCCGCCTTTTCCACCAAAGCCGCGAGCTCCTCGCCACCGGTGATGGTGCAGACGAGGCCATGGGCACTACAGCCCGTATCTGAGCACACCAGTGTGCTCAGCGCGCCTCCACGAACCTGCAGCTACCAGTAGCTCCGCCTCCCGTGCCCTCTAGCACCATACTCGGCTGCTCCCGAACGCCGGCCGCCGCCACGAGCTCGACTCCGGCGAGCTCGATCCACCCCAACCCCTCCCATTTGGCTCTCTGGATGCGCAAGAGCGAGGGCTATGCCCTGGTGCCCTCAGCGCGCCAATCCGACGCCCCTAGCGCAAGTCCGGCGTGCCCCCGCCGTGTTCTGTGGTCGCCGTCGGCTGGTCTCCAACGTGCTGACGTGGCGCCGTCGTTAGGGGCTAATGACCCTGCTAATTAACCCCTGTGTCACTGACAGGTGGGCCCAGAGCCCTACTAATTTTAGCTTAGCGCTAACTAACTTTTAGTTAACCCACTTAGTCGCTGACATGTGGACCCATCCCTGTTAGTTATTAGTTAGGTTTAGTTAGTGCTAATTAACCTAGATTAGTGCTTAACCTAACACTAGTTAACACGGTTAGTTAGTTGTGTCACTGACGTGTGGACCCCACACGTCAGGTTTGACCTGGGCCGCCCGTTGACCTGCTGACGTCACTATGAGGTCATGCTGACGCAATAATTCCTTTCTGGAATTTAAATAAATCTTAGATGATTTATTATTTTCAGAAAATGTCCAAAACTTCTAAAAATCATAGAAATTCAACCGTAACTCCAAATTAAATAATTTATATATGAAAAATTATCAGAAAAATTCAAGGAATCCATCTGTACCATTTTCATGCATGTTTGAACAATATTTGTCCTCTGTTTTGGACAAAACAAATAAAGGGCATTTAAATAATCATATATGGAGTTGGATTTTGAATCATGTATTCAAACCAACTTCATTTAAATCATAGCTAGGTGCATTAGCCCAAAACACATTCATATTGCCATGTCATAGCATGCATCATATTGTGCATTGCATTGATCGTGTTTCTTCTGTGTTTGCCGGTGTTGTTCCCCCTCGGTAGACGTTGTACCGACGATGTGATCGTTGACACTGATGAAGACTCAATGTTATCTTCAGAAGTGCCAGGCAAGCAAAACCCCCTTGTTCATTCCGATACAATCCCACTCTCTCGCTCCTGCTCTCTTTTACTGCATTAGGACAACAACGATTCATCTGTTACTTGCTGCGGTAGCTGAACCCCTTTATCCTCTGCATGACCTGTCATTGCCACAGTAAATAGATGAAACCCACTAGCATGAGTAGGAGTTGTTTGAGCCCTGATGTGCCTACTCATTCATGCTTGTTTGTCATGCCTGCTACTGCTTAGAGTTGAGTCAGGTCTGATTCATCGGGGATGAATCAGAGGCGTGTGAACATGTCCTACTGTGTGTGAGCTAAGTGTGTGAACAGGATTTGGTAAAGGTAGCGGTGAGAGGCCATGTAGGAGTACATGGTGGGTTGTCTCATTGAAGCCGTCCTTAGGAACTGAGTTCTGTGTTTGTGATCCATGATTCAGCTACTACCATATATTGGGCCCTGAAATATGACCCCGCTCGACTTCTTATTCACCCAAGTCCTCTGTCCAGGAGTTGCAAGTAGTTTCTGGTGTTTGTAGTATGCTGGAGGCCGTGCACAGCGCTGACCGGAGGGGTGGGCTGTGATGCGGTAGGCACGTGGCCGGGTATACCGGGCGCCCGTTTGGTGTCACGGAACCCTGTTCACATCGTTTGGGGCTGTGAGCGAAACTCCGGCCGGATCTCCTCATGGATGGAACCCGAATAGGCGATAAACCTGGACTAGAGACTTGAGTGTTTAGGTAGGTCGTGGTCTACACCCACGTCGGCTTTCGCTTGAAGTCTGCCGAGCACATGTCGTGTGCAGACGCTAAGTGGTGGAAACATGTATGAAGAAGTACACCCCTGCAGGGTTAACATCATCTATTCGAATAGCCGTGTCCGCGGAAAAGGACTTCTGGGTTGCTTATATCAGTTCATAGACAAGTGAAAGTGGATACTCTAAAATACGCAAGATAAGCATGAGTGCTATGGATGGCGTTCTCGTAGGGAGACGGGAGCGGTTCCATAGTGGTGTATTGGTTGGTGAATATGTGGACTCGTGTGCGCCACCTCAAAAGAGTTACTTGCAGTTGTAGTTTAGGTTAGCCACCGAGTCAAAGCTGGCTTGCTGCAGTTAAACTCCACCATCCCCTTTGTTGATAATGATGCATATGTAGTTAGTTCTGATGTAAGTCTTGCTGGGTACATTTGTACTCACGTTTGCCTATTTTATGTTTTGCAGAGAGACTTCGGTCTCGCTAGTAGTTCCACGTGGACTTCGACGTTTAGCTTGTTACCTAAGCTACGATCTTGTGCCTCGGCAGGATCTGGTAGATAGTCAGGCTTCTCAGTCTTTTTTATTTATAGATGTCTGTACTCAGACATGATAGCTTCCGCTTGTGCTTTGATCTGTATGCTCTGAATGTTGTGTCATGAGACTCATGTTTGTAATATCCTGCTCCTCGGAGCCTAATGAATACCTACTTGTGTCGTAGAGTCATGTTGTGATGCCTTGTTGTATTCACACATATCGAGCATATTGTGTGTTTGATTGAAATGCTTGGTATGTGTGGGATCTGACTATCTAGTTGTTTATCCTTAGTAGCCTCTCTTACCGGGAAATGTCTCCTAGTGTTTCCATCGAGCCATGGTAGCTTGCTACTGCTCCGGAACACTTAGGCTGGCCAGCATGTGTCCTTCTTCGTTCCTGTGTCTGTCCCTTCGGGGAAATGTCACGCGATGAATACCGGAGTCCTGTTAGCCCGCTACAGCCCGGTTCACCGGAGTCCTGCTAGCCCAGTGCTACAGCCTGGATTCACTCGCTGATGACCGACACGTTCGATGCTGGGTCATGGATGCCTGTCCCTGTAAGTCTGTGCCACTTTGGGTTTACGACTAGCCATGTCAGCCCGGGCTCCTTATCATACGGATGCTAGCGACACTGTCATATACGTGTGCCAAAAGGCGCAAACGGTCCCGGGCAAAGGTAAGGTGACACCCGTGGGAATACCGTGCGTGAGGCCGCAAAGTGATATGAGGTGATACATGCTAGATCGATGTGGCATTGAGTCGGGGTCCTGACAGCGTTGGTATCAGAGCTTGACTGCCTATAGGATTACCAAGCCAAACTGGTCGAAGTTGAGTCTAGAAATTCTTTAGTTATATAAGGGAATTGATTGTGGGATGGAACGTAAGGCTCTTTTTACTCCTTATACCTCATGGCCTTCTGATCTGAGTCAACCTCTTCTCTTCTACGGGGATTAAGAACTAGGCTATCTCTTCTTTCTATCAGGATCACGTGTTACTAATCCGTAGACTTATAGAATTGTTGGAATTAAGTCGCAGTTCAGTTTCTACCTCTGTATGTTAATTATTGATCTCGAGACCTTGATATTGTGCTTCTGAGTGGCTATGCCACCATTTTTGTAGCATGTCTCAAATCTTTTTGAGCATTTATAGCCGTTATGCTGTCCGAGTCATCCCAGGTTTCTAAACAATCTGATGCACTTGCAAGTCCTTCCCCTCTGGTTTTTATGTTCCTTTGGGCCAGGTTAATCACACTAATTGCTGAGTTGAGGTATTCTATTGCCTTTACATATATGTTGGAGTTCCTATTATGACCCTAAGTGCTTAGGGGATCATCTAGTGGTCTAGCCATGATCTGTGTTTCCAGTGTGATGATTCTGGCCGTCATTATCGAAAGCATCCCGTGATGCCATTTAGTTAGTAGGCATTCTATTTCTGGGTTCTTGAACCCGAGATTCACCCTACTTACATCATGTTGATAGTGTTGCTAGTTCCTTTAGGATATTAGTAACCTTTGCGATAGTCCTCGAGGTCCGTGGTATATCGTTCTTCCAAATACCATGAACCATTCTTGGCAGGAGTTCTTCTGAACCAAAAGATGATAACAAGAGTGCTCTCGATGAGTTCTCCATGCTATATTGTGACTCTGCCAGCTCAACCTTTCTGCATGGGTTATCCGGAAGAATTATGTTGAACTTGGTTCGACATACTAATCTATGCATCCACAACTCAGAAAGTTATATGTTCCTTTGAGTTGTCCCTCTTAGTTGTCTTCTAACCCTCGTCTATCATTTGATAGTCAAGAGTATGCGTGCATTCCTATTACTCTTGTGGTCCGTCAAGCCATTCTATTCCGGAATGACTGGGAGAAACAAACTCCAGTACCTTGTCCATTTCCAGGATTGGGTCAAAGCAGTCGTACTCCGCAGATCAAATTGCTAATCCAGCTTTTGTTCTGCTCTACCTTGGAGTATTACCATCTTTATATTGGGACTGTTATAGGAATTGCACACCATCCTATGAACTCTTGGTACAGTGATACTTCTTGCCATCATTGTTCATTCTTCGGTTCCTGTGTTATTGTAACCGGAATGCCGACAAATGAATCATGACGTGTGAAATCAATACTCCTAGCAACCTCGTTGCTTGGTAGTTAAAGGACAATAATTTCATTCTTAGCGTGTTGGTTTTTGAATCATCCTTCTAAGACTGATTGTGCTACCTAGTCCCTATTCTGGTGCACTCCTCGCCCAATGAATTAGGAATTATTTCAAGTCCTCACTCATTTGATCATATCGTCTTGCCCTCAAAAGCGAGATTGTTCTCGAGCTTAGTAACATACCGGTGGTTTGTGATTTTCCGAATATCTTCTCGGAAGTATTACCAGGTTGTCCCCTGACTGTTATGTTGAGCTCGTGATCAAGTTGGTTTCTTGTGAACCACCCTTTCTCCAAGAATCTGTGTTGGATATCCCTGAGCTAGTTGGTTAAGCTAGACAACAACTTGGAGAATTGGAAGATAAAAGCTTGCCTAACTTAGTTCGTTCCAAAGGGATATTCTTGTGTAGAGTGTGTTGAAGAAAGATGATATCTTCATCGATTGGTCCCTATGATCAGTTGCTGGACCTATTGTCTTATCAATCCTTTGATTTGAGTGTGGGCTATCGTCAAATCAAATCAGTACCAACGATGCTCGTAATGTTGTCTTACTCGTGGTTGATCCCTCGAGCATACACCATTACATCTTTGGTCTGACCAATGCTATCACCGTGTTCACATGATGGTGGAAGTCCAGTAATATGGAAATTCCGATGAGTTGCTGTTGAGCCCATCAGTAGAATTTTGTCTCCCCCCATGAATCATGTTGAACATCAACCTAGTGTTGAAAATTTTATAAGCAATGTCTTCGTGCTCCGTTCATGAAGTCTATGTTTGGATGAAAGTAGTGACTTCCTCTAAGTCATGTGCATCTGATGTAAGTTGCCGCCATGAATTCGAGGAAGATTGTTTTGTTTCCTTGGAATCATCCCAAATCAGTCATGCACACGTGCGAAGTATTCTGTAGTCTGGAGGCTTGCAACCTTCATTCTATATGTGTCCCTAGCACACTAAGCCACTGATTGACTTGTTCAAGGAAAAGAAGTCTATGCTTGGGATCTAATCCATGGACTTGCGTAAAGACTTCGATATCCTCGATGATGGTTCCCCACCTGAACTCGGTAGTGTTTAATTATAAGATTACTACGTGGCCATGCTTGTCTGGGACAGTGTGCTCACATGTTTGTAGCAGAACCAGCTCATGTTTTGGAGCTTACTATCGTAGTTCATTCCCCGAGAATCTCGCAACGTCATCTCGTCGATTTGTGTTGCAAACTTTCGTTTTTCTTCCTAGACTCGATGAGTCTAGAATATCCTGACACCAACCAGATATGAATCTCAGGCAGATATGATGGGTTGGAACATTTCCCAAGAACTATAATATTGGTCTCGCGATAACCGGTAAAGTGGATGTCGTGGCCAACACACCCCGCCGGAAGACCTGCTATTATAATATCTTGATTGAGGAAGTTGGCCACCTCCCCATAAGGATCTCGTAGAACTTATTCTAGTAGTTGTTCCTTATGGATTTTTGTGTTTTCGAAGTCCGACCTTTACTTGATGTTCTAGATACCAGACCATTTCAATGAATGGGATACGCTAGTACATCAAGGAGAACATTAGAAGCGGAGTGCTAAATGTCTCTCGGTTGATCGTCCAGATTTGCCCCTTGGCCTCGCTAAGATGAAATCTGAGAAGGTGTTATCTTGTTTGCATCCGCATCGTCCGTCAGTATTCATCATGGTGGCAAGTTGTGTTGCCAGGATCCTTGACACGGATATTGGTAAAATCTTGATGATTATGGAAATGCTCAAGTTCTTGAGAGCACGCACAAGCGCTAGGTGTTATCATCGACACTAATTGGGATGCTCTCAGTTTCCTCGGTTATGCTATGACCTTTCAAACAGTGAATTCACTCTCTATTGTTGGGTTCTTCCCCAGTTATCAGAATCATTCCCAGCATTTGCATTTTGTTCCCAGCTTGCACCGCCAATGTGCCATTCTACCATGGGTCTCTTCCATTCCCGGTGGTAAGCAAATTCATCCATTACGTTGTCTTCAACAAGGTAATCCACATCATCCAAGTCCGAGTATGCCATTCTACCGACCCCCTCCAAACGATCGCTCGAGAATTGCCTTAGGCTGGTTTAAAGAGTTTCAATGATCTCTGCATCAAAGGTAATTCTTTTTGCCACTTAAGGGGATATATCTACGAGTCACCATTCTTAAGGTGCCTCGTTGTGGTGTCATGGCAACTCAACTCCTCGCTACGTTGACAACCGTTCACCACCCTCTTAGGTGTGGAATTATTGCCTACCTAGTGAACCTTCGTCATCCGTTTCACTCCATCCCTCTAGATGTGTGCTTCGTGTCTCAGCTCGAGAGATGTGTCAATGTCTCGTCCCATGAGTTGATCCTGAGTTGTTCGATCTTCGAGAAGATCGATCCTTCTAGAGTCCCCTTCTCCTCTCGTTGTCATATTGGCTGGAGTTCTCAGAGCAAGACGACAAGACAAAGATGGTGATTGAATCAACGTCCATTTTAAGTGCACCCTGGATCGTGAAGATTATACTAGTTTGCGTTTCCCCTTCATCTTACCCTACGCTTGAATCTCGAGACGAGATTCTTATTTAGTGGGGGTGAGTTGTCACATCCCTAGCTTCTGGTGCTGCCTAGTGTTTGCATCATGTTTAAATTTTTGAAACTTGAACTGAGGAAATTTGGAAGCCTCAAAAACTTAAGTAAAAGAAGGGCAAAAACCCTAAAATCTCATTCATTGTTCCAAAATGCTCTTCTTAGATGTTTAATATTTTTGGCAAGGGTTTTTGATCCAAACCAAAAATAATGAACATTTTAAAAGGATTTATTTTTGGGACTTTGAATTTAAATCATTAGCTATTTGAATTTGAATTATATTCATATAATTAGAATATAATTTCAAATACCCCTGAAATATTTTATGAGCTTTTGGAAAAGTCCATCTAGCAAATAAAAATATTCAGCGGAGTTTTTGACATTGTTTGAATTTGTTTGAATTCAAAATAGTGGCAGAATATTAACTAAAAACAGATAGCTGATAATAAAAAAAAGAACGGAAACCTACCTAACTCACCTGCAGCCCATCTGGCGCCCCCGCTGGCCCAACACTGTGCAGCCCACTGGCCCATAGTGCCAGTCGTCTCCCACCTCGCGCCAGAAGGACGCGAGGCGTGTGCTCGCTGCACGCCAGCACACGCAGGGCCACGTCCTGCTTGCCGCCTTCTCCCCGACGCGTCTAGATGGCGCCACGCACCTCCCTGCCTCTCTCCCTCACTCTCCCGCGCTCTCACCCCCTTCCCTGGATCTCTCCCTCTCTCGCCCGACCGCTGCCGCCGCCGCCGTCCACTACCACCGCAGCCACCGCCGTCATTTCGCCCTACTAGAGAGTCCATCGGCTCCGCCTAGTTCCCTGCTACCTCTCCATTGAGACACGCGTCGTCGGATGCCTTGCTGCCTCGCCAGCGACCCGTCTTCTCCACGCACGGCCACCGGACGCCGTCTGTCGATTCGCCGTCTCCGCCGCCTCCCCGAGCATGCCGACCTGCTCTGCAACCTCACAGTGAGCCCCCGCTCTGAACCCCTCTCTCCCCGCCGAAGTTCTCCTCCTCCAGCCGCCTTTTCCACCAAAGCCGCGAGCTCCTCGCCGCCGGTGATGGTGCAGACGAGGCCATGGGCACTACAGCCCGTATCTGAGCACACCAGTGTGCTTAGCGCGCCTCCACGAACCTGCAGCTACCAGTAGCTCCGCCTCCCGTGCCCTCTAGCACCATACTAGGCTGCTCCCGAACGCCGGCCGCCGCCACGAGCTCGACTCCGGCGAGCTCGATCCAGCCCAACCCCTCCCATTTGGCTCTCTGGATGCGCAAGAGCGAGGGCTATGCCCTGGTGCCCTCAGCGCGCCAATCCGACGCCCCTAGCGCAAGTCCTGCGTGCCCCCGCCGTGTTCTGTGGTCGCCGTCGGCTGGTCTCCGACGTGCTGACGTGGCGCCGTCGTTAGGGGCTAATGACCCTGCTAATTAACCCCTGTGTCACTGACAGGTGGGCCCAGAGCCCTGCTAATTTTAGCTTAGCGCTAACTAACTTTTAGTTAACCCACTTAGTCGCTGACATGTGGACCCATCCCTGTTAGTTATTAGTTAGGTTTAGTTAGTGCTAATTAACCTAGATTAGTGCTTAACCTAACACTAGTTAACACGGTTAGTTAGTTGTGTCACTGACGTGTGGACCCCACACGTCAGGTTTGACCTGGGCCGCCCGTTGACCTGCTGACGTCACTATGAGGTCATGCTGATGCAATAATTCCTTTCTGGAATTTAAATAAATCTTAAATGCTTTATTATTTTCAGAAAATGTCCAAAACTTCTAAAAATCATAGAAATTCAACCGTAACTCCAAATTAAATAATTTATATATGAAAAATTATCAGAAAAATTCAAGGAATCCATCTACACCATTCTCATGCATGTTTGAACAATATTTGTCCTCTGTTTTGGACAAAACAAATAAAGGGCATTTAAATAATCATATATGGAGTTGGATTTTGAATCATGTATTCAAACCAACTTCATTTAAATCATAGCTAGGTGCATTAGCCCAAAACACATTCATATTGCCATGTCATAGCATGCATCATATTGTGCATTGCATTGATCGTGTTTCTTCTGTGTTTGCCGGTGTTGTTCCCCCTCGGTAGATGTTGTACCGACGATGTGATCGTTGACACTGATGAAGACTCAATGTTATCTTCAGAAGTGCCAGGCAAGCAAAACCCCCTTGTTCATTCCGATACAATCCCACTCTCTCGCTCCTGCTCTCTTTTACTGCATTAGGACAACAACGATTCATCTGTTACTTGTTGCGGTAGCTAAACCCCTTTATCCTCTGCATGACCTGTCATTGCCACAGTAAATAGATGAAACCCACTAGCATGAGTAGGAGTTGTTTGAGCCCTGATGTGCCTACTCATTCATGCTTGTTTGTCATGCCTGCTACTGCTTAGAGTTGAGTCAGGTCTGATTCATCGGGGATGAATCAGAGGCGTGTGAACATGTCCTACTGTGTGTGAGCTAAGTGTGTGAACACGATTTGGTAAAGGTAGCGGTGAGAGGCCATGTAGGAGTACATGGTGGGTTGTCTCATTGAAGCTGTCCTTAGGAACTGAGTTCTGTGTTTGTGATCCATGATTCAGCTACTACCATACACTGGGCCCTGAAATATGACCCCGCTCGACTTCTTATTCACCCAAGTCCTCTGTCCAGGAGTTGCAAGTAGTTTCTGGTGTTTGTAGTATGCTGGAGGCCGTGCACAGCGCTGACCGGAGGGGTGGGCTATGATGCGGTAGGCACGTGGCCGGGTATACCGGGCACCCGTTTGGTGTCATGGAACCCTGTTCACATCGTTTGGGGCTGTGAGCGAAACTCCGGTCGGATCTCCTCATGGATGGAACCCGAATAGGCGATAAACCTGGACTAGAGACTTGAGTGTTTAGGTAGGTCGTGGTCTACACCCACGTCGGCTTTCGCTTGAAGTCTGCCGAGCACATGTCGTGTGCAGACGCTAAGTGGTGGAAACATGTATGAAGAAGTACACCCCTGCAGGGTTAACATCATCTATTCGAATAGCCGTGTCCGCGGAAAAGGACTTCTGGGTTGCTTATATCAGTTCATAGACAAGTGAAAGTGGATACTCTAAAATACGCAAGATAAGCGTGAGTGCTATGGATGGCGTTCTTGTAGGGAGACGGGAGCAGTTCCATAGTGGTGTATTGGTTGGTGAATATGTGGACTCGTGTGCGCCACCTCAAAAGAGTTACTTGCAGTCGTAGTTTAGGTTAGCCACCGAGTCAAAGCTAGCTTGCTGCAGTTAAACTCCACCATCCCCTTTGTTGATAATGATGCATATGTAGTTAGTTCTGATGTAAGTCTTGCTGGGTACATTTGTACTCATGTTTGCCTATTTTATATTTTGCAGAGAGACTTCGGTCTCGCTAGTAGTTCCACGTGGACTTCGACGTTTAGCTTGTTACCTAAGCTACGATCTTGTGCCTCGGCAGGATCTGGTAGATAGTCAGGCTTCTCAGCCTTTTTCATTTATAGATGTCTGTACTCATACATGATAGCTTCCGCTTGTGCTTTGATCTGTATGCTCTGAATGTTGGGTCATGAGACTCATGTTTGTAATATCCTGCTCCTCGGAGCCTAATGAATACCTACTTGTGTCGTAGAGTCATGTTGTGATGCCTTGTTGTATTCGCACATATCGAGCATATTGTGTGTATGATTGAAATGCTTGGTATGTGTGGGATCTGACTATCTAGTTGTTTATCCTTAGTAGCCTCTCTTACTGGGAAATGTCTCCTAGTGTTTCCACCGAGCCATGGTAGCTTGCTACTGCTCCGGAACACTTAGGCTGGCCGGCATGTGTCCTTCTTCGTTCCTGTGTCTGTCCCTTCAGGGAAATGTCACGCGATGAATACCGGAGTCCTGTTAGCCCGCTACAGCCCGGTTCACCGGAGTCCTGCTAGCCCAGTGCTACAGCCTGGATTCACTCACTGATGACCGACACGTTCGATGCTGGGTCATGGATGCCTGTCCCTGTAAGTCTGTGCCACTTTGGGTTTACGACTAGCCATGTCAGCCCGGGCTCCTTATCATATGGATGCTAGCGACACTGTCATATACGTGTGCCAAAAGGCGCAAACGGTCCCGGGCAAAGGTAAGGCGACACCCGTGGGAATACCGTGCGTGAGGCCGCAAAGTGATATGAGGTGATACATGCTAGATCGATGTGGCATTGAGTCGGGGTCCTGACACAAGTGGTGATGCCCACATAAAAATAACGAAGAAGAACAACGGTAGATTGCTTACGGATAGATCTGTTATGAGCATTGCAAATCCTTTAGCAAGCATCTTTTAAATTCTCTCCTCCCCTTTTTTTAAAGTTGAGAACCTCGTTCTCGGGGGTGCACACAATAGAAGAAAAATCCATAACGACAAAGGTGAAAAACAAGATTGCACCCAAAAAACAGATCTGACGAGTAAGCGGCGAACGAAAAAGAGGGCGAATAAACGACAAATTTTTGTGAAGTGGGGAGAGGAAAACGGGAGGCAAATGACAAATAATGTAAATTGCAAGGAGATGAGATTTGTGATTAGGAAGCTGGTTGATGTTGAAGATCCTCCCCGGCAACGGCGCCAGAAATTCCTTTTGATGTCTGCTAGAACTACATCGGTATTTCCCCAAAGAGGAAGGGATGATGCAGTATAGAGACGGTAGGTATTTCCCTCATTGACAAGACCAAGGTTATCGAACCAGTAGGATAACCTCCTCACACCACGTAAAAACACCTGCACATAAATAAAAAATACTCGCAACCCGACGTGTTAAAGGGGTTATCAATCCCTTCCGGGTACGGCGCCTCAAGATAGGCAAAAAACATGAGGTAAAAGTGGTACATAGGATAAATAGATCGCGGAACAAATAAATTGCAACAAGGTATTTTTGTATTTTTGGTTTAATAGGTCTGAAAATAAATGCAAGGGAAAATAAATCGCAAAGGCAAATATGATGAAAAGAGACCCAGGGGTTGTAGGTTTCGCTAGTGGCTTCTCTCAAGAAAAATAGCAAACAGTGGGAAAACAATTACTGTTGGGCAATTGATAGAACTTCAAATAATCATGACGATATCCAGGCAATGATCATTATATAGGCATCACGTCCAAGATTAGTAGACCGACTCCTCCCTGCATCTACTACTATTACTCCACATATCGACCGCTATCCAGCATGCATCTAGTGTATTAAGTTCATGGAAAAACGGAGTAATGCAATAAGAACAATGACATGTTGTAGACGAGATCCGTTTATCTATTGCGGAGATATAGATCTCATCTTGTTATCCTTAGTACCAACGATACATACATGTCGGTTCCCCTTCTGTCATTGGGATCAAGCACCATAAGATCGAACCCACTACCAAGCACCTCTTCCCATTGCAAGATAAATAGATCAAGTTGACCAAACAAAACTCAAATATCGGAGAAGAAATACGAGGCTATAAGCAGTCACGCATATAAGAGATCAAAGAAGACTCACATAACTTTCTTGGATAAAAACATAGATCTGATCATAAACTCAAATTTCATCGGATCCCAACAAACACACCGCAAAAAGACTTACATCATATGGATCTCCAAGAGACCATTGTATTAATAATCAAGAGAGGGAGAGAGAGGAAGCCATCTAGCTACTAACTACGGACCCATAGGTCTACAAAGAACTACCCACGCATCATAGGAGAGGCACCAATGGAAGTTGTGAACTCCTCCATGACGGTGTCTAGATTGGATCTGGTGGTTCTGGACTCTGCGGCGGCTGGATTAGTATTTCATCGACCCCACTAGGGTTTCTGGAATATTGTGGTATTTATAGAGCAAAGAGGCGGTTTAGGGGGCACCCGAGGTGGGCAGCACCCACCTGGGCGTGCCTGGGCCTCCTGGCGTGCCCTGGTGGGTGCTGCTCCCCTCGAGCAGCCCCCTAGGTGCTTCCTTGGCCCATTGGCTTTCTTCTAGACCAAAAAAATCCTCGAGGAGTTTCGCTGCGTTTGGACTCTGTTTGATATTGATTTCCTGCGATGTAAAAAACATGCAGAAAACAACTGGAACCGGGCACTATGTCAATAGGTTAGTAACAAAAATGATATAAAATGACTATAAAATGATTGTAAAACATCAAGAATGATAATATAATAGCATGGAACAATAAAAAATTATAGATACGTTGGAGACGTATCAGGCGAGGGAGGGGACAACAATAGTGAGCATGGGCTCACTGTCCGCTCGGGCATGACGTGATCATGATCGTTGCAGCAAGCTCCGTTATCGGTGAGCGGCAGTGACAGGTCGAGGGTGATAAGGCGAGGCAGCAGGTGTCGGTGTCAAAACCGGCGGATCTCGGGTAGGGGGTCCCGATCTGTGCGTCCAAGGCTAATGGTAACAGGAGGCAAGGGACACGATGTTTTACCCAGGTTCGGGCCCTCTCGATGGAGGTAAAACCCTACTTCTTGCTTGATTGATATTGATGATATCGGTATTAGAAGAGTTGATCTACCACGAGATCGTAGAGGCTAAACCCTAGAAGCTAGCCTATGATGATTATGATTCTGTCTCTAAGGACTAAACCCTCTGGTTTATATAGACACCGGAGAGGGTTAGGGTTTACATGGAGTCGGTTACAAAGAAGGAAATATAATATCCGGATCGCCAAGCTTGTCTTCCACGCAAAGGAGAGTCCCATCCGGACACGGGACGAAGTCTTGGGTCTTGTATCTTCACGGTCCAACAGTCCGGCCAAGGTATATAGTCCGGCTGTCTGGATACCCCATAATCCAGGACTCCCTCAGTAGCCCCTGAACCAGGCTTCAACGATGATGAGTCCGGTGCACAATTCTGTCTTCGGCATTGCAAGGCGGGTTCCATATTCGAATACTCCAAAGTAGTTATTGAACACTTGAACCGTGTCCAGATCTGCAAGATGATCTTCACAGCATAGCACTTCATAAATCTGATCTGATGGCAATTTTTGCACGGTGAGCTCTTATGCCGTGGTCTGGTCCAACACGAACCAGTTTTTCTTGGCCTGCCTCGATACGCGCTGCGAGGCGGTTTTATTGGCACATCCTACCCAAGCAGAGATTGTGTTCCCCTTATCGCGAGATTTTCCGTCAATACGGGAGCGTGCAGCCCCATGACGCTTGTTGGTATGACTCTGTGTTTTTAGGTAAGTCCCGAGTGGTTACGCTGAGGACGCTTGATATTCACCTCCTTTATAAAGGAGACGAGGCCTATCCCTCTCTCCACCACTCTTGCGCCTTTTCGTCTCTCGAGTTCTAACACCCGAAATCCAAGCTCAAGCACCTCAGATCCTCAATCATGTCTGGATCCAACCCTCAAGGCCGGTGGGTGGCCTCCTCGGTCATAGAGGAGGACATTGCGAAGCTTAGGGAGGTCGGATATCTGACCGCCGACATCAAGCACAGGCTTCCTGCTCCAGGGCAAGTCATCCCTACGCCCGAGCCCAACGAGAGCATCGTATTTGTTTCTCACTTCCTCTGCGGCCTAGGCTTCACCCTTGATCCCTTTGTGAGAGGGCTCATGTTCTATTACAGGTTGGGTTTTCACGATCTAGCTCCAGACGCTATCCTCCATATCTCGTCGTTCATCGTTGTGTGCGAAGCTTTTCTCCACGTCACTCCACACTTCGGCTTATGGCTCAAGACCTTCAATGTGAAGCCGAAGATGATTGAGGGGCGACACGCGGAATGCAGAGGTGCTGTAATAAGCAGGAATGCCGATGTCCCATGGCCAGAGGACTCCTTCCCCGAGGTGTCTGATCTATGGCAGCGGAGGTGGTTTTACGTCATGGCTCCCAGAGGCACAAAGTGGGTGGATGCCCCCTACTTCCGTCCGGGCCCTCCTTCTCAACTGGCATCATGGACCAATGTAGGACGAGATTGGGGATCTGCTAGTGATGTACCAATACTACAGAGCCGTATTCGGGAGCTTCTTGAGAGGGACATTAGCCTTGTCAGCATAATTCAGGTAATGCTAATCCGACAGATGTTGCCGTGCAAACGCCGGCCTCTCCGAATGTGGGGGTTCAATCCGGAAGGTCCACAGACTATTCTGCACTTCTTCGGCCTGACGCTCGAAGGGATGTGTAAATTATTCTTCGGACCACAAGTAAAGTGTCCGGATACCACCGAAAATGCGGGCCTTACCTGCAATCGCCCAGATACCCAAGTAAGTAACCCACAAAACGAACACTTCGTCTATTTTTGTCATAGTCATTATTCTGAAAATCCTCCGTGGCCAGGAATGGCTCAGCAAGGCAGAGAGAATCAGGTGTCCAGCGCCACTTCCCGAAGGCTCACCAAGTCCAACCATAGCTAAGATGCTTGGTCGTGTGCTAAGCAAAATGGCCTCAGGGAAAGACAAAGGGAAGAACAGGGAAGCAGAACTTCACACCTTGCGCATCCAAACTGGGGGAATTGCGACCTCCCCAAGGGAGGATAGCCAGGAAGGGGAATCTAAGGCCTCTTCCCCTCGCGGGAAGAAGAGGGCCGCCTCCGGAGACTTGGAGATGGAGGTGCCCAAACAGGGGAAGAAAGCTTCACCAGGGGGCCCTGCCCCGAAGGGCGTCCTCACCGTGTCATGCCCACCAACGGGCTAGCCCTCAGCCGAGCTGTAAGTTAATCGTAAAGGGAAAACTTTGTTTTTGCCACTCTAGCTTTTGCCAATTTTGCTTATGCCACTCTAGAATTTGACATGTCACTTTTGCCATTCTCAGCTCTTGACAATTATCACAATTGCCATTTCGTGGCAAAAGCAAAATTTTCAGAGTGGCAATTATGATACATTGTCATAATCTAAGGGTGGCAAAATTGAAATAAACAATTATTGCTTTTGCCACAGAATGGCAATTGTGATAATTGTCAAAAGCTGAGAATGGCAAAAGTGATATGTCAAATTCTAGAGTGGCATAAGCAAAGTTGGTAAAAGCTAGAGTAGCAAAAACAAAGTTTTCCCAATCGTAAATACGAAGGTACTGCCTTTCTCTAAGAACAATAACCAGGATCCATTCTTTGCAGTCCAGCTAGCAGCTCTTCTCGACAGAGTTCGTCTTTGGGGGATCTCCTTCCGGAGATGATGGAGAGTGAGACCCCACCAAACTCTCTGCCTCATGGGGCGGGCGACCCCGGGGTGTCATCATGGAGGAGTCCAGATCTGCCAAAGCCAGAAGCTAATCCTTCGGCCGCCCTGAGCCCGGAGCGTTCGGCTCCCACGGGGGGCGATGAGAAGGGTCCGGCACAGTTCGGCGTCCGTCCGGACACACTAACGGGCCTTCTGGAGCAAGCTGCTCTCTCGAAGGAGCACCATTCATTAATGAGCATGGTGCTCGAGAAGATTTCATCCACCACAAGCGGTTTGAATGAAGCCTTTACGAGCCTGCTCAGAGGCTTTGAGGTATGTAATGAAAAATACATAATTTTTTGGCTGTGATGCACACGCTAGGTGTGCTCCATATGGATAGTAGCCCCTGAGACTCTGGTTGCCAACCCTCGGCAGCAAACGGAGGATCACATTGTTAAGTAACGACTGTGCTGTATTTATGTGTAGGTGTCCAAGGATCCAGCAACCGACCGATCCGTTGAAGTTGCCGAACTAAGGAGGCAAATTGGGGTTATTGATGCCGATATCACATTGGTGAACGAGCGGCTTAAGGAGTCACAAGGTGTGTGCTCTGCTATCCCTTATTATTTTTAATAGGAAAAAATTGAGAGGAGCATAATATTAATGCGATATGCTTGGACTGCAGACGGTGCTGCTGCTGTGGAAGCCCTGAGGGCGGACCTTGCCCTAGCCAACGAACAGGCCCGGGATAGCAATGCGGCTTCCCTAAAGGCGGCCAAAGAGTTGAGAGCCGAATAGGCTGCTCATCACCGAAGTGAAGGAAAAATAGCCGAAATGGCTGTGGAGCTAAAAGACGTCGCCAACCGTTATAAGCTTCTTGAAAAAGAAAATCATGCGAATAAGGCTGACCTGAAGAAGGCCTTAGATGCAGCCAAGGAGGCATGTTCTGACCTTAGGGATGCGTGGGAGGAGCTTCGACAGGCCGGAGAAATCGCGGCTGGAAACCCCTATTTGTTGCGGATGAAGTTTTTAGATCCGAAGTACACTCCTGTGGATCGACGCTGGAGTCCTGCAGACGCCTATGCGGATTTGTCGAAGAGTAGGCTGATGTAGCCAAGTTTTTTGAGGATCAAAAAGATGATGAAGTGGAAAAGTTGTTCTGGTCGCAGTTCAGCGCTCCAACGCGCAAATTGCCTTTGAGTGAGAAGATGGCTGCTGTGGCCGAGCTCCACAGGTTGTCCGGTCTTGCAATGCGGTCTGTACTAGACCATCTATGGCCGGAGGGGCCGAAGCCCGACAATTATTTTGGTTTAGTGCAACAATTCCTTGGTGTCGTATCACGGATCAATGCCATGAAGAGGTCGGCGTGCATAGAGGGTGCCCGGATGGCTCTTGCCCGTGTTAAAGCATACTGGACAGATATGGAGGCCACCATCATTGCGACCCAGAATTCGGCGGGGGGCCAGGATCCGGCCGAGCACATCTTGGAGCAGGTAGCAGAAGGTGCTCGCTTAGTAGAGGCTCCATGCTCGAAGAATGTCATGTTCGAGTGACAAATCGTGTCATTGTAAAAACAATGTTATTTTGATTATGAGGCTATATTTATACTTTTTGCCCGAAAGTATTATTGTGCCTCCTATGCGGCCGTTTTTATGTATATGTGTAATCTGAAAGTTAGCAATCATTGGCTTCAGCCCCCACGCATACAATGCAGGGGTGTTCGTGAAAAAAATATGCGTAATCACACTTGATCCAACGTCTTGGTCCATTGAGGAGGTGATCGCATGTCGAACTAGGCAACCGGACTATATAGATGTAACACTTTCACTTAGCCATAAGAGTTTGTCGGTGGGGCTACTATGTAGCCCCTGGTACCTTTGCGTGCATCCGAATATGGGCACGTGTGTACATGACCGGAAGACGGTCCTTCGTTAATGCGGCAGAATCCTAAAGATTCCGATAAGTCTTCGAGTGGTTGAACAGTCTCTCGCTATATCACGACAGTCAGTTTTCGACTTTCTCTACTGAGGTGCTCATCTGGAATAACCAGGGCACAATCACAGTAGTTCTCCTTTGTCCGCCTTAGCAGATAAGAACGGAACGTAAGGCGGCGAACCCAGGAGCCGGGCAAACCCAACATTTGACCAAAGACATGATTCGGAGTTGATGCATATAGGGCCAAACTCGCGACGCCGAACACTCCCGAAGGTATTCGGACTTTATAACATATACTGAGCTGAGTAACGCCCTTTATTATGAACCCTGTATTCCCAGGTACGTGCATTCATCTGTCGTGGCGAAATGCCAATAACGGGAGTATCCTCTGTGGGTGTAGTACCCATGGGATGTGTAAGCAACAAGAGATAATAAAGAAGGTTTACACAGGGGCTTAATCTAAAGAAAAACCTTTGAGCGGGGCCCTGCTGCACATCTGCGCCTTTGTCTCCGTTGTGTCGTGTCCTGGGAGGGTGCCGCTCGAATGGTGTCTGTAAAAAGAAAAACTCATGTAGAAGAGTATGATGTAAGCGTGCGAAAAGTTGGCTATCACTAATGGATAGTAAAATTGTAAGACATTGGCCTGTTAATAAGGTCAGGCCAAGAATTGGGCTTTATTAATTATCTATATCCCTTGGTGTCCTCTATGGGATTACATGTGTGGCGCCTAGATAAGGTTTATCTGGGCTGCCGGACTCGTCTAACCGTGTCCGTGGTCTTAACGACCAGTCATGTTTTCAGGTATTAGAGGCCACTTAGAGTTCGGCGGCTGGAGCCGTCGCGTATTCTTCCGCGCGTAAGGAACACTCTGTGTTTCCATTAACGGTGATGATGCCACGTGGACCAGGCATCTTGAGTTTAAGGTAGGCGTAGTGCAGTACTGCATTGAAGCGTGCGAAGGCCGTTCTCCCAAGCAATGCATGATAGCCACTTTGGAGGGGGGGGGGGCGTTGGTCAAGAGTAGTTCTTCGCTTCCAGAGTTGCCTGGGGAACCGAATGTTACCTCCAGTACGAGGGAGCCCCTGTAGTGGGCTTCGATGCCTGGTATCACCCCTTCAAAGGTGCTGTTACTGTGGTGGATTCTGGATGGGTCTATCCCCATCATGCGGATAGTGTCTTGGTATATTAGATTAAGACTACTGCCGCCGTCCATGAGGACGTGAGTAAGATGGTATCCGTCGATTATTGGGTCGACCACTAAGGCAGCTGATCCTTCGTGCCGAATACTAGTCGGGTAGTCCCTGTGATCGAAAGTGATCGGGTAAGCCGACCAGTGGTTAAGTTCGGGTGCGACGGGCTCTATAGCGTATGCGTCTCTGAGAGCGCATTCGCGCCTTCTCGTGGATATGTGAGTTGTGTGGATCATGTTTACTGTTTTTACCTCTGGTGGGAATTTTTTCTGTCCCCCAGTGTTCGGCTGGCGAGGCTCATCCTCATCTTCACTTCGTGTTTCCCTTCCATTGTGTTCGGCGTTTAATTTGCCGGCCTGCTTGAAGACCCAGCATTCTCTGTGAGTGTGGTTCGTAGGTTTTTCGGGGGTGCCGTGAATTTGGCACAGTCTGTCCAGGACTTTGTTCAGGCTGGACGGTCCTTCTTTGCCACCTTTAAGTGGCTTCTTTTGCGGACCGGGTCGAGATCCCCTGAATCCGGCGTTGACCGTTGTGTTGTCCGGACTTTCTTCCTTCTCTTGATGTTTGTTTTTGTTGCGCCGTGGCCTCCCGTTGCCATCCCTGATTTTGGATGTACTTGGGTCGCTGGTGCCTTTACGGGCCAACCAGCTATCTTCGCCTGCGCAAAAACGGGTCATAAGGCTTGTTAAGGCTGCCATTGTCCTCGGTTTTTCTTGGCCGAGGTGTCTGGCAAGCCACTCGTCCCGGATGCTGTGCTTGAAGGCCGCTAGGGCTTCGGCATCCGGACAATCGACAATTTGATTCTTCTTAGTGAGGAATCTGTTCCAAAGCTTGCGGGCAGACTCTCCGGGTTGTTGAATTATGTGACTTAAATCGCCCGCATCCGGAGGCCGAACATAGGTCCCTTGAAAATTGGCCTTGAAAGCATCCTCGAGTTCCTCCCAACTTCCAATTGAATTTTTGGGGAGGCTTTTCAACCAGTGTCTAGTTGGTCCCTTCAACTTGAGGGGAAGGTATTTGATGGCGTGGAGGTCGTCCCCACGAGCCATGTGGATATGCAGGATAAAATCCTCAATCCAGACCCCAGGGTCTTTCATTCCGTCGTATGCCTCTATGTTCACAGGTTTAAAACCCTGTGGAAATTCATGGTCCAGCACCTCTTCGATGAAGCACAGGGGGTGAGCAGCCCCTCTGTATCTGGACGTGTTGTGGCACGCCGTCGGCTGTTGTTGTGTCCGGTGTTGATTCCGAACTGGTATCCGATCGGTATGATCATTTTGGTGACCGTAGTCCTGTGCTGGGGTGTGTCCTTTAGATCCATAGATGGACCTAGCTACGCCGACCTTTTTATCCAGGAGCTCGCATAAATCGTGTGCGGCGTCGGTAGCTGCTCTATTGTGGTTACGAAGTGGTTTGTTCGGCCTCCTGGCCGTATTGTTCTTTGGCGGAATGGCCTCATCGTCAAATTCTGGCAGCAGCTTGCGTTTTGGATAGCTCTTTGTGTGGCGATGGTCGCCGTATTTTTCTTCAATGTCTAGCACTTTATTCCATCTGCGATTGAGCGTTTCCTGTGCGGCCTTAAGCCTTTGCTTCTGCTTCTTTAGACTTCTCGCAGTGGCCATAAGCCTTCTGTGGAGGTTATCTCATTCCAAGTGTGTTTTCGGGATGATGAATGCGTCGTCATCCGGACTGTGCTCTTGTCTCGGGGCGGTTTGATGAATTCGTCCCTCGGGGTCATTGTGATCGGGCGTCTGCTCCGAGCTGTGTTCGGCGTGAGTTGGCTCCTCCTGCTCCATTACTGGGTCCATATGGTCGTTGTTGCCTTCAGAGTTGACTGGGGTGTCGATCTTTCTAGCGTTGTTATCGCTATTTTTACTGTTGCTGGACTTGGAGCGGAGTCTGCGCCGTCGTTTTGGCTTTTGTCCGGGGGTTCTATCCTCCGGTTTGTCGCCGTCGTCTTCTTTAGGTGTCTCCACCATGTAAATATCATATGACGAGGTGGTAGTCCAGCGCCCCGTTGGTTCTGAATCGTCTCCTGTGCCAATGTCCATACCATCGGTATCATCGGAGTCGAAGTCAAGCATGTTTGATACATCATCGATAGTGGCTATGAAGTGGGTGGTGGGTGGGCGATGGATTTCTTTGTCGCCTTCTTCCCCTTTGAGCCGGACATAGTTCGGCCAAGACTCTCCTGACAAAGAGAGAGACTTCAATGAGTTCAGCATGTCGCCAAAGGGCGAGTACTGAAAGATATCCGCAGCGGTAAACTCCATTATCGGAGCCCATCCAGATTCGGCGGGCTCGGGGGTGCGCAAACTGGGACCTACCGCCGGATATGAGTCCGGGGGTCCGGTGTCACTGGCTTCCTTGGGGTGAAATCTGTGTTCGGCTCTACCGCCGATGAGTGTGCGGCCTTTGGGGCGGGGTCCATCCACCCGTCCTCGGGCGATGCAATCTGCTCCGGATTTAGGTCCGAGGCTCCTGCAGGAGCGATATCCCGAGCATTGTACGACAGCAGGTCTAAGCCGTGCTCATCATGACTGTCCGGCGCTCTTGGCGCAGGCCCGAATCAGTTAAAGATCAGGTCTCCACGGATATTGGCCGTGTAGTTCAAGTTTCCGAACCTGACCTGGCGGCCAGGGGCGTAGCTGTCGATCTGCTCCAGATGGCCAAGCGAATTGGCCCGCAGTGCGAAGCCGCCGAACACGAAGATCTGACCGGGGAGAAAAGTCTCACCCTGGACCATGTTGTTGTTGATTGAAGGAGCCATCAAGCCTTGTAGCGACGACACAGAGGAACTCTCAATGAAGGCACCAATGTCAGTGTCAAAACCGGCGGATCTCGGGTAGGGGGTCCCGATCTGTGTGTCTAAGGCTAATGGTAACAGGAGGCAAGGGACATGATGTTTTACCCAGGTTCGGGCCCTCTCGATGGAGGTAAACCCTACTCCTGCTTGATTGATATTGATGATATGGGTATTACAAGAGTTGATCTACCACGAGATCGTAGAGGCTAAACCCTAGAAGCTAGCCTATGATGATTATGATTCTGTCTCTAAGGACTAAACCCTCCGGTTTATATAGACATCGGAGAGGGCTAGGGTTTACATGGAGTCAGTTACAAAGAAGGAAATATAATATCTGGATCGCCAAGCTTGTCTTCCATGCAAAGGAGAGTCCCAACCGGACACGGGACGAAGTCTTGAGTCTTGTATCTTCAGGGTCCAACAGTCCGGCCAAGGTATATAGTCCGGCTGTCCAGATACCCCCTGATCCAGGACTCCCTCAGCAGGCGCTTCGCGGCGAAGTGGTTTGGCCTCGGGTGCGCACACGGGCGAAACAGAGGCGTCGCCGGCACCCAGAGCGCGTTGACTAGCTGCCTGGCACCGTGTCCATGCGTGGACAGTGTGTGAACTCTGGCATCACGCTACACAGCGCATTAAATTCATGTTTGGGGTGTTGTTCATGCAAGGCTAGGTCGATCCACGCAATTGAGTTAAGCACAGGTCGACTGGGTGAGACTGTAGCCTCTTGGCAAGTTTCTGGACAGAAACTTGTGAGCTTAACAGAGAAGAATCTAGAGAGAGTTAGGAGCTAAGTTTTGGTGGTTAAGGGTTTCTTAGGAGGGTAATGAAGCCCTAAAAATTTCAGCTCCATTGGATCAAGGAAAAAGGCACTTCCTTCACAACATGCATTTTCTGGCCAGAACAGAAAAGATTTTCTGTAGCAATAATATTCCAAATAACCATGAAATGTTTTTTCACAGGGAGGTGTGCCAAGGTCCAAAGAATATTCAGGAATTTTCTCAGATTTTTCTGAGCAAGAAAAATGAGGGTTGCTTTGGAGCATAAGTGACTGAAGTGGTATTTTTGAGAGAAAATGAATATTTTTCATTTAGGAAAAATATTCCCATGGCCATATTTTGATATGTCAGACAGAGAGAGAGAGAGAGAGAGATAGATAGATAGATAGATAGAGAGAGAGAGAGAGAGATGAGTTTGAGAGTGAGATGAGTCACTTGGGTTTAAGTCAAAGAAATGCCCAAGTGATTAAGTCCAAATGAGTTGATTCAAAACTCAAATTCAAATCCAAAATGCAATAAAATCCAGAAAAAGAAAGAAAGGAAAAAACCACGGTGTCACAACAATAGAACTTTTTTTCAAAAGAAAAGAGGGTTAATGTACATATAACTCTTGGTTGATTTAGTCTGCGGTATTTAAAAACTCAGTTTGACGTATCCAACTTCAAAAAAAATGTTGGAGTGCACTCTAAAACAACTGAAGGTTGTGGGGCGTATTTAAAAACTTACTTTGCCTCCCGTGACTGGGGAGATGCAGCCAGCTGGCCCAAGCGCCGCTTGGAGGGCCGCCGTGACCCCTCGCGCACCTCCTCGGACGGCTTGTGGCGTGAGGCCGACCAGCGCCAGCAACTTGCCTCCCCCTGGCGCTCCCCATCCCGTGACTCCCGGTGCTCACCGCCACGCTCGGAGCATCGCTCCTTTGAGCGTGACAACCGCTGCTCGCCGGGGCACAGCACCTCCCCTCGCGAGGACTCTCGAGACCGGCCTCGATCACCCGCTGAGGAGCAGTGGCGCTCCTCACGGTGGCTCCGGCCCTCCCCTCCCGGCGCCGGGACCGCTCCCCCTCCCCTCCCCGGCTACAGAAACAACTGAAGGAAATATGCCCTAGAGGCAATAATAAAGTTATTATTTATTTCCTTATTTCATGATAAATGTTTATTATTCATGCTAGAATTGCATTAACCGGAAACTAAATACATGTGTGAATACATAGACAAAACATAGTGTCCCTAGTATGCCTCTACTTGACTAGCTCGTTAATCAAAGATGGTTAAGTTTCCTAACCATAGACATGTGTTGTCATTTGATGAACGGGATCACATCATTAGGAGAATGATGTGATGGACATGACCCATTTGTTAGCTTAGCATTACGATCGTTCTAATTTCATTGCTACTCCTTTCTTCATGACTTATACATGTTCCTCAGACTATGAGATTATGCAACTCCCGAATACCGGAGGAACACCTTGTGTGCTATCAAACGTCACAACATAAACAGGTGATTATAAAGATGCTCTACAGGTGTCTCCGAAGGTGTTTTTTGGGGTTGGCATAGAACGAGATTAGGATTTGTCACTCTGAGTATCGGAGAGGTATCTCGGGGCCCTCTCGATAATGCACATCATAATAAGCCTTGCAAGCAATGTTACTAATGAGTTAGTTATGGGATGATGTATTATGGAACAAGTAAAGAGACTTGCCGGTAGCGAGATTGAACTAGGTATGAAGATACCACGATCGAATCTCGGGCAAGTAACATACTAATGACAAAGGGAATAATGTATGTTGTCATAACGGTTCGACCGATAAAGATCTTCGTAGAATATGTAGGAGCCAATATGGGCATCCAGGTTCCGCTATTGGTTCTTGACCAGAGAGGTGTCTCGGTCATGTCTACATAGTTCTCGAACCCGTAGGGTCCGCACGCTTAACGTTCGTTGACGATATAGTATTATATGAGTTATTTATGTTGGTGACCAAATGTTGTTCGGAGTCCCAGATGTGATCACGGACATGAAGAGGAACTCCAGAATGGTCCAAAGATAAAGGTTGATATATGGGATAATAGTGCTTGGTCTCTAGAAGGGTTCCGGAATTCATTGGAAGGGGTTCCGGATGTTTCCCAACATGTTTGGGTATGAGAACACTTTATTTGGGACAAAAGGGAAAGCCCGCAAGGTTTGTGGAAAGCGCAAAAGGAAGTTTTGCAGAGTCCAGGGGCCAGACTCCAGGGTCCCTGGCGTCTGGCCCTGGAGACCGAGAAGAACTCTTGCCTTTCGGGTGAAACCGACTTTGTGGAGGCTTTTACTCCAAGTTTCGACCCAAGGCTCAACATATAAATAGAGGGGCAGGGCTAGCACCCAAGACACATCAAGAAACACCAAGCCATGTGTCGGCAACCCCGTCCCCTCTAGTTTATCCTCCATCATAGTTTCCGTAGTGCTTAGGCGAAGCCCTGCGGAGATTGTTCTTCACCCACACCATCAGCCGTCGTGCTGCCGGAACTCATCTACTACTTTGCCCGTCTTGTTGGATCAAGAAGGCGAGGACATCATCGAGCTGAACGTGTGCTAAACACGGAGGTGCCGTACGTTTAGTACTTGTTTGGGACGGATCATGAAGGTGTATGACTACATCAACCGCGTTGATAAACGCTTTTGCTTTGCGATCTTCAAGGTATGAAGATATACTCCCCCTCTCGTTGCTATGCATCTCCTAGATAGATCTTGCGTGATCGTAGTTTTTTTGGAAATTGCATGCTACGTTCCCCAACAGTGGCATCCAAGCCATGTTTATGCGTAGATGTTATATGCACGAGTAGAACACAAAGTGTTGTGGGCAATAATAGTCATACTGCTTACCACCAACGTCATACTTTGATTCGGCGGTATTGTTGGATGAAGCGGCCCGGACCAACATTACATGACCGCGTTCATGAGACTGGTTCTACCGACGTGCTTTGCACATAGGTGGCTGGCGAGTGTTTGTTTCTCCAATTTTAGTTGAATCAAGTTTGACTACGGTCGGTCCTTGTCGAAGGGTAAAACAACACACTTGATGAAAAATCGTTGTGGTTTTTGATGCGTAGGTAAGAATGGTTCTTGCTAGAAGCCCGTAGCAGCCATGTAAAAATTGCAACAACAAAGTAGAGGACATCTAACTTGTTTTTGCAGGGCTTGCTGTGATGTGATATGGGCATGATGTGATATAAATTATCGTATGAGATGATCATGTTTTGTAACAGAGTTATCAGCAACTGGCAGGAGCCATATGGTTATCACTTTATTGTATGCAATGCAATCGCCATGTAATTGTTTTACATTATCACTAAGGAGTGCCGATAGTCATAGTAACAATAGTTGGCGAGACAACAACGATGCTACGATGGAGATCAAGGTGTCGCGTCGGTGACGATGGAGATCATGACGATGCTTTGGTGATGGAGATCATGAGCACAAGATGATGATGGCCATATCATGTCTTTGACTGCATGTGATGTTTATCTTTTATGCATCTTATTTTGCTTAGTACGACGGTAGCATTATAAGATGATCCCTTACTAAATTTCAAGGTATAAGTGTTCTCCCTGTGTATGCACCGTTGCTACAGTTTGTCGTGCTGAGACACCATGTGATGATCGGGTGTGATAAGCTCTGCGTTCACATACAACGGGTGCAAGCCAGTTTTGGACACGCAGAATACTCGGGTTAAACTTGACGAGCCTAGCATATGCAGATTGGCCTCGGAACACTGAGATCGAAAGGTCGAATGTGAATCATATAGTAGATATGATCAACATAGTGATGTTCACCATTGAAAACTACTCCATCTCACGTGATGATCGGACATGGTTTAGTTGATTTGGATCACGTGATCATTTAGATGACTAGAGGGATGTCTATCTAAGTGGGAGTTCTTAAGTAATACGATTAATTGAACTTTAATTTATCATGAACTTAGTCCTGATAGTTATTTTGCATGTCTATGTTATTGTAGATCAATGGCCCGTGCTACCATTCCTTTGAATTTTAATGCATTCCTAGAGAAAGCTAAGTTGAAAGATGATGGCAGCAACTACACGGACTAGGTCCGTAACTTGAGCATTATCCTCATTGTTGCATAGAAGAATTACGTCTTGGAAGCACCGTTAGGTGTACCACCCACGCCAGCAACTGCAGACATTGTGAATGCCTGGCAAACGCGTGTTGATGACTACTCGATAGTTTAGTGTGCCATGCTTTACGGCTTAGAAATGTGACTTCAAAGACGTTTTGAACTTCATGGAGCATATGAGATGTTCCAGGAGTTGAAGTTAATATTTCAAGAAAATGCCCGAGTTGAGAGATATGAAGTCTCCAACAAGTTCTATAGCTACAAAATGGAGGAGAATAGTTCTGCCAGTGAACACATACTCAGAATGTCTGGGTACCGTAACCACTTGACTCAGCTGGGAGTTAATCTTCCTGATCATAGTGTCATTGACAGAGTTCTTCAATCACTGCCATCAAGCTATAAAGGCTTTGTGATGAATTATAATATGCAAGGGATGAACAAGACAATTCCCGAGCTCTTCGCAATGCTAAAAGTTGGGGAGGTGGAAGTGAAGAAGGAGCATCAAGTGTTGATGGTCAATAAGACCACTAGTTTCAAGAAAAAGGGCAAAGGGAAGAAGGGTAACTCCAAGAAGAACGGCAAGAAAGTTGCTGCTTAGGAGAAGAAACCCAAGTCTGGACCTAAGCCTAAAACTGAGTGCTTCTACTTCAAAGGGACTGGTCACTGGAAGCGGAACTACCCCAAGTATTTGGCGGATAAGAAGGATGGCAAAGTGAAAGGTATATTTGATATACATGTTATTGATGTGTACCTTAATTACTAATGCTCGTAGTAGCGCCTTGGTACTTGATACTGGTTTTGCTCATATTTGCAACTCGAAACAGGGGCAATGGATTAAACGAAGATTGGCTAAGGATGAGGTGATGATGCACATGGGAAATGGTTCCAAGGTCGATGTGATCACCGTCGGCACGCTACCTCTACATCTACCTTCTGTATTAGTTTTAGACCTGAATAATTGTTATTTGGTGCCGGCATTGAGCATGAACATTATATCTGGATCTTGTTTCATGCGAGACGGTTATTCATTTAAATCAGAGAATAATGGTTGTTCTATTTATATAAGTAATATCTTTTATGGTCATGCACCCTTGGTGAGTGGTCTATTTTTGTTGAATCTCGATCGTGATGATACACATGTTCATAATATTGAAGCCAAAAGATGCAAAGTTGATAATGATAGTGCAACTTATTTGTGGCACTGCCGTTTAGGTCATATCGGTGTAAAGCGCATGAAGAAACTTCATGTTGATGGGCTTTTGTAATCACTTGATTATGAATCACTTGGTGCTTGCTAACTGTGCCTGATGGGAAAGATGACTAAAACTCCATTCTCCGGAACAATGGAACGAGCTACTGACTTGTTGGAAATAATACATACCGATGTATGCGGTCCAATGAGTGTTGAGGCTCGTGGTGGGTATCGTTATTTTCTTACCTTCATAGATGATTTGAGCAGATATGGTTATATCTACTTAATGAAGCATAAGTCTGAAACATTTGAAAAGTTCAAAGAATTTCAGAGTGAAGTAGAAAATCATCGTAACAAGAAAATAAAGTTTCTACGATCTGATCGTGGAGGCGAATATTTGAGTTACGAGTTTGGGGTCTTCATTTAAAACAATGTGGAATAGTTTGACAACTTATGCCACCTGGAACACCATAGCGAAATGGTGTGTCCGAACATCGTAACCGTACTTTATTGGACATGGTGTGATCTATGATGCCTCTTACTGATTTACCGCTATTGTTTTGGGGTTATGCTTTAGAGACGGCTGCATTCACTTTAAATAGGGCACCATCAAAATCCGTTGAGACGACGCCTTATGAACTGTGGTTTGGCAAGAAACCAAAGTTGTCGTTTCTTAAAGTTTGGGGCTGTGATGCTTATGTGAAAAAGCTTCAACCTGCTAAGCTTGAACCCAAATCGGAGAAGTGCGTCTTCATAGGATACCCAAAGGAAACTATTGGGTACACCTTATATCACATCCGAAGGCAAAATCTTTGTTGCTAAGAATGGATGCTTTCTAGATAAGGAGTTTCTCTCGAAGAAGTGAGTGGGAGGAAAGTAGAAATTGATGAGGTAATTGTAACTTCACCCATATTGTAAAGTAGTTCATCACAGAAATCAGTTCCAGTGATTCCTACACCAATTAGTGAGGAAGCTAATGATGATGATCATGAAACTTAAAATCAAGTTACTACCGAACCTCGTAGGTCTTCTAGAGTGATATCCGCACCAGAGTGGTATGGTAATCCTATTCTGGAAGTCATGTTACTAGATCATGGTGAACCTACGAACTATGAGTAAGTGATGATGAGCCCAGATTCCGCAAAATGGCTTGAGGCCATGAAATATGAGATGGGATCCATGTATGAGAACAAAGTGTGGACTTTGGTGGATTTGCCCGATGATCGGCAAGTGATACGTCTCCGTCGTATCTATAATTTTTGATTGTTCCATGCCAATATTCTACAACTTTCATATACTTTTGGCAACTTTTTATACTATTTTGGGGACTAACATATTGATCCGGTGCCCAGTGCCAGTTCCTGTTTGTTGCATGTTTTATGTTTCGCAGAAACCCCATATCAAACGGATTCCAAACGGGATAAAAACGGACGGAGAATATTTTTGGAATATTTATGATTTTTGGGAAGAAGAATCAACACGAGACGGTGCCCGAGGGGGCCACGAGGCAGGGGGCGCACCCTGACCCTCGTGGGCACCCCGTAAGGCGGTTGCTACTCTTCTTTTGCCGCAAGAAGGCTAATTTCCAGAAGAAAAAATCGTAGCGAAGGTTTCAATCCAATCGGAGTTACGGATCTCTGAATATATAAGAAACGGTGGAAGGGCAAAATCGAAGAACGCAGAAACAGAGAGAGACAGAGAGACAAATCCAATCTCAGAGGGGCTCTCGCCCCTCCCATGCCATGGAAGCCATGGACTAGAGGGGAAACCCTTCTCCCATATAGGGAGAAGGTCAAGGAAGAAGAAGAAGGGAGGGCTCTCTCCCCCTCACTTCCGGTGGCGCCGGAACACCGCTGGGGCCATCATCATCACCGCGATCTACACCAACAACTTCACCGCCCTCATCACCAACTCTTCCCCCCTCTATGCAGCAGTGTAACCCCTCTTTTACCCGATGTAATCTCTACATAAACATGGTGCTCAATGCTATATATTATTTCCCAATGATGTATGGCTATCCTATGATGTTTGAGTAGATCTGTTTTGTCCTATGGGTTAATTGATGATCGTGATTGGTTTGAGTTGCATATTTTATTATTGGTGCTGTCCCATGGTGCTATACGCATCACGCAAGTGTGAGGGATCCCCGCTGTAGGGTTTGCAATATGTTCATGGTTTGCTTATTGTCTGTGTTGCGTGAGTGACTGAAACACAAACACGGATAAGTGGGTCATGGCGTATGGGAATAAAGAGGACTTGATACTTTAATGCTATGGTTGGGTTTTACCTTAATGATATTTAGTAGTTGTGGATGCTTGCTAGAGTTCCAATCATAAGTGCATATGATCCAAGAAGAGAAAGTATGTTAGCTTATGCCTCTCCCTCAAATAAAACTTCAATATTGATTACCGGTCTAGTTATCGATTGCCTAGGGACAAATAAATTTCTCGTGACAAAAAGCTCTCTACTAAAACTAACTTAGTTGTATCTTCATCTAAACAGCCCCTACTTTTTATTTACGTGCTCTTTATTATCTCGCAAACCTATCCTATCACACCTCCGAAGTACTTCTAGTTTCATACTTGTTCTAGGTAAAGCGAACGTCAAGCGTGCGTAGAGTTGTATCAGTGGTCGATAGAACTTGAGGGAATATTTGTTCTACCTTTATCTCCTCGTTGGGTTCGACACTCTTACTTATAGAAAGAGGCTACACTTGATCCCCTATACTTGTGGGTTATCAAGACCTTTTTCTGGCGCCGTTGCCGGGGAGTCATAGCCTGGGGTGAATATTCTCGTGTGTGCTTGTTTGCTTTATCACTAAGTAATTTTTATTTGCTGTTCTTAGTTGTTTTCTATCTTTAGTTATGGATATGGAACATGAAATACCAAAAAAATTAGGTGTACTTGCTACTCATGGAGATGGGGAACCTCCTAAAACCCTCGATGCTCATTATGTGAAAGATATTATGTACTACTTTGATAATCCTGAGAAAACCCCATTCAATTATGTTATGGGAGACACGTTGGATCAACGTGAATACTTTAGCGATTACCGCTTGACACAAAAAGGGAAACTATTGTGGGATCAAATTTATATGTTGTATTGGTATGCTAGGCAACTATGCTTGAGATATGATTATACTTGTTGCTCTAGGATGAAGGCTCCACACCTTCCCTTTTCATGCAAATTTAATGATAATGAAACCTTAGCTTCTGATGCTAATGGTATATATGATTACTATGATGTGGAACAAATAGAAGAATTTGTTGCTTTTATGGGTGCTTATGAAGTCGAATCTTTGTTTAAAGAGTGTGAAAATCTTGATGATGCTGTTTACATATCTGAAATTTTTGCTATACTTAAATATTGTTATGAGAATTATGAATATAATGCCGATATTGATGCATTTATTGAGGAAGTCTCCGCTGTCCAAGAAGAGACTAATATTTTATAGGAGTCTATGGAAGAAGAAATTGATGAAACTATGAGCTCATTGGATGAAAAAGATGATAAGGAGAGCGAAGAACAAAAGGAGGAAGAGCGGATTAGCTACCCGTGCCCACCTTCTAATGACAGTAACTCTTCAACTCATACATTGTTTGATTTCCCTTCGTGCTTACCAAAGGATGATTGCTATGATAATTGCTATGATCCCTTTAATTCATTTGAAATATCCCTTTTTGATGAACTTGATGTTTGCTATGCTTATGGACAAGATGCCAATATGAATTATGCTTATGGAGATGAACTTGCTATAGTTCCTTATGTTAAACATGATTGTTGCTATTGCACCCACGCATGATAGTCCTATTATCTTTTTGAATTCTCCAAACTACACTACATCGGAGAAGTTTGTGCTTATTAAGGATTATATTGATGGGTTACCTTTTACCGTTGCACATGATAATTTTGATAGATATAATATGCATGTGCGTGCTGCTCCTACTTGCAATTATTATGAGAGAGGAACTATATCTCCACCTCTCTATGTTTCCAATATGATAAAATTGCAAGAAACTGCTTATACTATGCATTGGCCTTTACTATGTGTGCATGAATTGTCCTTTTATGACATGCCGATGCATAGGAAGAGAGTTAGACTTCGTTGTTGCATGATATATGTTACTTTGTGCTCACTACTAAATTACAAATCATTGTTAATTAAAATTGGCTTTGATATACCTTGGGATCCGGGTGGATTCATTACTTGAGCACTATATGCCTAGCTTAATGGCTTTAATGAAAGCGCTGCCAGGGAGACAACCCGGAAGTTTTAGAGAGTCATTTATTTATGTTGAGTGCTTTTATATAGTCTAAAAACAAAAAAATAAAGAGGGGAACCCAAAACTTTTCAAAAAGGAAAGTGAAAGTGAGAGAGACAAGCATTGTTGAAGTGGGAGAGCTCCTTCAACTTTGTTCATGCTCAAGGAAACTTTGTGAATCTTAATTACAGAAAATTTTCATCAAAAATAATTATCCCCTTGTACAATTCCATTGTATTATAAAAATAATGTGCCAAGGTTTGCCTTTAAGATGTTTACAATGCTTGTTGGTTTGTGCGGTGCAGGACAGAAACATTGGTTGTAGTGCGCGATTTTACATTTTTTACTGGAACGTCAAACGGTTCTGAAACTTTTTGCACTGTCTTGCTGTAATTTTTTTTCTAATTTTGGTAGAACTTTTGGAGTACCAGAAGTATGGTGAATGTCCATATTGCTACAGACTGTTCTGTTTTTGACAGATTCTATTTTTGATGCATAGTTTGCTTGTTTTGATGAAAATATAAATTCCTATCAGATGATTGAGCCATGGAAAAGTTATATTACAGTATACAAAATGCAAAAACAAAATATGAATTGGTTTGCAACAGTACTTAGAGTAGTGATTTTCTTTGTTATACTAACGGATCTTACCGAGTTTTCTGTTGAAGTTTTGTGTGGATGAAGTGTTTGATCGAGAAGGTCTTGATATGAGGAAAAGGAGGAGAGGCAAGAGCTCAATCTTGGGGATGCCCAAGGCACCCCAAGTAAATATTCAAGGAGACTCAAGCGTCTAAGCTTGGGGATGCCCTGGAAGGCATCCCCTCTTTCTTCAACAAGTATCGATATGTTTTTCGATTCGTTTCATTCATGAGATATGTGCAAATCTTGGGGCGTCTTTTGCATTTAGTTTTCACTTTTCTTTTATGCACCATGCTGGTATGAGATAGTCCATGGTTGATTTACAGAATGCTCATTGCACTTCACTTATATCTTTTGAGTATGGCTTTATAGAATGCTTCATGTGCTTCACTTATATCTTTTGAAGTTTGGATTGCCTGTTTCTTTTCACATAGAAAACCGCCATTTGTAGAATGCTCTTTTGCTTCACTTATATTTGTTAGAGCGTGGGCATATCTTTTGTAGAAAGAATTAAACTCTCTTGCTTCACTTATATCAATTTAGAGAGATGAGAAGAATTGGTCATTCACATGGTTAGTCATAAAATCCTACATAAAACTTGTAGATCACTGAATATGATATGTTTGATTCCTTGCAATAGTTTTGTGATATAAAGGTGGTGATATTAGAGTCATGCTAGTGAGTGACTGTGGATTAATAGAAATACTTGTGTTGATGTTTGTGATTCCCGAAGCATGCACGTATGGTGAACTGTTATGTGATGAAGTCGGAGCATGATTTATTTTTTGATTGTCATCCTTTGTGTGGAGGTCGGGATCGCGCGATGGTTAACTCCTACCAACCCTTCCCCTAGGAGCATGCGTGTAGTACTTTGTTTTGATGGCTAATAAATTTTTGCAATAAGTATGTGAGTTCTTTATGACTAATGTTGAGTCCATGGATTATACACACTCTCACCCTTCCATCATTGCTAGCCTCTTCGGTGCCGTGCATTGCTCTTTCTCACCTCGAGAGTTGGTGCAAATTTCGGTGGTGCATCCGAACCCCGTGATACGATACGCTCAATCACACATATGCCTCCTTATATCTTCCTCAAAACAGCCACCATACCTACCTATCATGGCATTTCCATAGCCATTCCGAGATATATTGCCATGCAACTTCCATCATCATCATATTCATGACTTGAGCATTCATTGCCATATTGCTTTGCATGATCGTAAGATAGCTAGCGTGATGTTTTCATGGCTTGTCCATTTTTTGATGTCATTGCTACGCTAGATCATTGCACACCCTGGTACACCGTCAGAGGCATTCATATAGAGTCATATCTTTGTTCTATATATCGACTTGTAATATTGAGTTGTAAGTAAATAAAAGTGTGATGATCATAATTATTAGAGCACTGCCCCAGTGAGGAAAGGATGATGGAGACTATGATCCCCCCACAAGTTGGGATGAGTCTCCGGACTTTATGAAAAATAAGAGGCCAAAGAAGCCCAAATAAAAAAAAGGCCAAAGAAGCCCACCAAAAAAGTGAAAATAAAAAAATAAAAAAATGAGAGAAAAAGAGAGAAGGGGCAATGCTACTATACTTTTACCACACTTGTGCTTCAAAGTAACACCATGTTCTTCATAGAGAGAGTCTCCTATGCTTTAACTTTCATATACTAGTGGGAATTTTCATTGTAGAACTTGGCTTGTATATTTCGATGATGGGCTTCCTCAAACGCCCGAGGTCTTCATGAGCAAGCAAGTTGGATGCACACCCACTTAGTTTCCAGTTTGAGCTTTCATACACTTATAGCTCTTAGTGCATCCGTTGCATGTCAATCCCTACTCCTCACATTGGCATCAATTGATGGGCATCTCCATAGCCCGTTGATTAGTCGCGTCGATGTGAGACTTTCTCCTTTTTTGTCTTCTCCACATAACCCCCACCATCATATTCTATTCCACCTATAGTGCTATACCCATGGCTCACGCTCATGTATTGCGTGAAAGTTGAAAAAGTTTGAGAATACTAAAGTATGAAACAATTGCTTGGCTAAAACCGGGGTTGTGCATGATTTAAATACTTTGTGTGGTGAAGATGGAGCATAGCCAGACTATATGATTTTGTAGGGATTACTTTCTTTGGCCATGTTGTTTTGAAAAGACATGATTACTTTATTAGTACGCTTGAAGTATTATCGTCTTAATGTCAAATGATGGACTATTGCTTTGAATCACTCGTGTCTTAATATTCATGCCATGATTAGATTACACGATCAAGATTATGCTAGGTAGCATTCCACATCAAAAATTATCGTTTTATCATTTACCTACTCGAGGACGAGCAGGAATTAAGCTTGGGGATGCTGATACGTCTCCGTCATATCTATAATTTTTGATTGTTCCATGCCAATATTCTACAACTTTCATATACTTTTGGCAACTTTTTATACTATTTTTGGGACTAACATATTGATGTAGTGCCCAGTGCCAGTTCCTGTTTGTTGCATGTTTTATGTTTCGCAGAAACGCCATATCAAACGGAGTCCAAACATGATAAAAACGGACAGAGAATATTTTCGGAATATTTATGATTTTTGGGAAGAAGAATCAACGCGAGACGGTGCCCGAGGGGACCAAGAGGCAAGGGGCACGCCCCTGACCCTCGTGGGCACCTCGTAAGGCGGTTGCTACTCTTCTTTGCTGCAAGAAAGCTAATTTCCGGAAAAAATCGTGGCGAAGGTTTCAATCCAATCGGAGTTACGGATCTCTGGATATATAAGAAACGGTGAAAGGGCAGAATCAGAGAACGCGAAAACAGAGAGAGACAGAGAGACAGATCCAATCTCGGAGGGGCTCTCGCCCCTTCCATGCCATGGAAGTCATGGACCAGAGGGGAAACCCTTCTCCCATCTAGGGAGAAGGTCAAGGAAGAAGAAAAGGGGGGGGGGGCTCTCCCCCTCGCTTCCGGTGGCCCCGGAACACCGCCGGGGCCATCATCATCACCGCGATCTACACCAACAACTTCACCGCCCTCATCACCAACTCTTCCCCCCTCTATGCAACAGTGTAATCTCTAATTAAACATGGTGATCAACGCTATATATTATTTCCCAACGATGTATGGCTATCCTATGATGTTTGAGTAGATCTGTTTTGTCCTATGGGTTAATTGATGATCGTGATTGGTTTGAGTTGCATATTTTATTATTGGTGCTGTCCCATGGTGCTCTCCGTGTCGCGCAAGCGTGAGGGATCCCCGTTGTAGGGTTTGCAATATGTTCATGGTTTGCTTATTGTCTGTGTTGCATGAGTGACTGAAACACAAACACGGATAAGTGGGTCATGGCGTATGGGAATAAAGAGGACTTGATACTTTAATGCTATGGTTGGGTTTTACCTTAATGATCTTTAGTGGTTGCGGATGCTTGCTAGAGTTCCAATCATAAGTACATATGATCCAAGAAGAGAAAGTATGTTAGATTATGCCTCTCCCTCAAATAAAACTGCAATAGTGATTACCGGTCTAGTTATCGATTGCCTAGGGACAAATAACTTTCTCGTGACAAAAAGCTCTCTACTAAAACTAACTTAGTTGTATCTTTATCTAAACAGCCCCTACTTTTTATTTACATCTCTTTATTATCTCGCAAACCTATCCTATCACACCTGCAAAGTACTTCTAGTTTCATACTTGTTCTAGGTAAAGCGAACGCCAAGCGTGCGTAGAGTTGTATCGGTGGTCGATAGAACTTGAGGGAATATTTGTTCTACCTTTAGCTCCTCGTTGGGTTCGACACTCTTACTTGTTGAAAGAGGCTACAATTGATCCCCTATACTTGCGGGTTATCAGCAAGCCATAGAAAATAAATGGATCTTCAAGAAGAAGACAGACACTGACGGTAATGTTACTGTCTACAAAGCTTGACTTATTGCAAAAAAGGTTTTCGACAAGTTCAAGGGGTTGACTATGATGAGACTTTCTCACACGTAGTGATGCTTAAGTCTCTCTGAATCATGTTAGCAATTGCCGCATTTTATGGTTATGAAATTTGGCAGATGGATGTCAAAAATGCATTCCTGAATGGATTTCTGGAAGAAGAGTTGTACATGATGCAACCAGAAGGTTTTGTCGATCCAAAGGGTGCTAACAAAGTGTGCAAGCTCCAGTGATCCATTTATGGACAGGTGCAAGCTTCTCGGAGTTGGAATAAACGCTTTGATAGTGTTATCAAAGCATATGGTTTTATACAAAATTTTGGAGAAGCCTATATTTACAAGAAAGTGAGTGGGACCTCTGTAGCATTTCTAATATTATATGTGGATGACATATTGTTGATTGGAAATGATATAGAATTTCTGGATAGCATAAAGGGATACTTGAATACGAGTTTTTCGATTGAAGACCTCGGTGAAGCTGCTTACATATTGGGCATCAAGATCTATAGAGATAGATCATGATGCTTAATTGGACTTTCACAAAGCACATACCTTGATAAAGTTTTGAAGAAGTTCAAAATGGATCAGTCAAAGAAAGGGTTCTTGCCTGTGTTACAAGGTGTGAAGTTGAGTCACACCCAATGCCCGACCATTGCAAAAGATAGAGAGAAAATGAAAGTCATTCCCTATGCTTCAGCCATAGGTTCTATCATGTATGCAATGCTGTGTACCAGACCTGATGTGTGCCTTGCTATAAGTATAGCAGGGAGGTACCAAAGTAATCCCGGAGTGGAGCACTGGACAAAGGTTAAGAACATCCTGAAATACCTAAAAAGGACTAAGGATATGTTTCTCATTGATGGAGGTTACAAAGAGCTCGTTGCAAATGGTTACATTGATGCAAGCTTTGACACTAATCCGCATGACTCTAAGTCGCAATCCGAATATGTATTTTTATTGAATGGAGGAGCTGTCGGTTGGTGCAGTTCCAAGAAGAGCCTCGTGGCAGGATCTACGTGTGAAGCGGAGTACATTGCTGCTTCGGAAGTAGCAAATGAAGGAGTCTAGATGAAGGAGTTCATATCCAATCTAGGTGTCATACCTAGTGCATCGGGTCCAATGAAAATCTTTTGTGACAATACTGGTGCAATTGACTTGGCAAAGGAATCCAGATTTCACAAGAGAACCAAGCACATCAAGAGATGCTTCAATTCCATCCGCCATCAAGTGTCACAAGGGGACATAGAGATTTGCAAGATACATACGGATCTGAATGTTGCAGACCCGTTGACTAAGCCTCTTCCACGAGCAAAACATTATCAGCACCAAAACTCCATGGGTGTTAGAATCATTACTTTCTAATCTAGATTATTGACTCTGGTGCAAGTGGGAGACTGAAGGAAATATGCCCTAAAGGCAATAATAAAGATACAATTTATTTCCTTGTTTCATGATAAATGTTTATTATTCATGCTAGAATTGTATTAACCAGAAACTTAATACATGTTGAATACATAGACAAAACATAGTTTTCCTAGTATGCCTCTACTTGACTAGCTCGTTAATCAAAGATGGTTAAGTTTCCTAACCATAGACATGTGTTGTCATTTGATGAACGGGATCCCATCATTAGGAGAATGATGTGATGGACATGACCTATCCATTAGCTTAGCATTATGATCGTTATAGTTTCATTGCTACTGCTTTCTTCATGACTTATGTATGTTCCTCAGACTATAAGATTATGCAACTCCCGAATACCAGAGGAACACCTTGTGTGCTATCAAACGTCAAAACGTAAATGGGTGATTATAAAGATGCTCTACATGTGTCTCCGATGGTGTTTTTTGGGTTGGAATAGATCGAGATTAGGATTTGTCACTCCGAGTATCGGAGAGGTATCTCTAGGCCCTCTCGGTAATGCACATCATAATAAGCCTTGCAAGCAATGTGACTAATGAGTTAGTTATGGGATGATGTACTATGGAATGAGTAAAGAGACTTGCCGGTAACGACATTGAACTAGGTATGAAGATACCGACGATCGAATCTCGGGCAAGTAACATACCGATGACAAAGGGAATAATGTATGTTGTTATAACAGTTACCGATAAAGATCTTCGTAGAATATGTAGGAGCCAATATGGGCATCCAGGTTCTGCTATTTGTTATTGACCAGAGAGGTGTTTCGGTCATGTCTACATAGTTCTCGAACCCGTAGGGTCCGCACGCTTAACGTTCGTTGATGATATAGTATTATATGAGTTATGTATGTTGGTGACAGACTGTTGTTCGGAGTCCCGAATGTGATCACAGACATGACGAGGAACTATGGAATGGTCCGGACATAAAGATTGATATATGGGTTAATAGTGTTTGGTCTCTGGAAGGGTTCCAGAATTCACAAGAAGGGGTTCCGGATGTTTCCAGAAATGTTTGGGTACGTGAACACTTTATTTGGGCCAAGAGGGAAAGCCCACAAGGTTTTTGGAAAGCGCAAAAGGAGGTTTTGTAGCGTCCAGGGGCCTGGCGTCTGGGTCCAGACGCCGGGAACCCTGGCGTCTGACCCTGGAGTCCGAGAAGGACTCTTGCCTTTCAGGTGAAACCGACTTTGTGGAGGCTTTTACTCCAAGTTTTGACCCCCAAGGCCCAACATATAAATAGAGGGGCAGGGATAGCACCCAAGACACATCAAGAAACACCAAGCCGTGTTCCGGCAACCTCGCCCCCTCTAGTTTATCCTGCATCATAGTTTCTGTACTGCTTAGGTGAAGCCCTGCGGAGATTGTTCTTCACCAGCACCGTCACCACGCCGTCGTGTTGCCGGAACTCATCTACTACTTCCCCTGTCTTGCTGGATCAAGAAGGTGAGGACGTCATCGAGCTAAATGCGTGCTGAATGCGGAGGTGTCGTACGTTTGGTACTTGATCGGGACGGATCGTGAAGGTGTACGACTACATCAACCGTGTTGATAAACGCTTCCGCTTTGCGATCTTCAAGGGTATGAAGATACACTCCCCTCTCGTTGTTATGCATATCCTAGACAGATCTTGCGTGATCGTTGGAATTTTTTTGAAATTGCATGCCACATTCCCCAATAGTAGCTATCTATCAACGCCCCGGTCTCTCGTCGGTACCAACCGCCCAAAACCAACCCTCCTTCTCGCCGGCAAATGGGGGCAATGGCAACCGCGTGCGCTAGGGCGCTAATAATAAGAAAAAGAAGGGCCCTGCCCGGCCTCCCACTGCTCCCGTCCCCCTGCCACGGCGGCTGCCCCCGTGGGCGTCGGCACCTCTCAGGACTCCATCCCGTGCTTCAATTGTGGGCTCTGTGGGCACTTCTTGGTCGCGTGCCCCAACCCACCAATGTGCTACCTCTGCAATGACTCCAGTCACCCCATGGTCCTTTGCCCGGACTGCCTGGTGACCGAGGAGCTCATGATGTATGGCCACGACATTGAGGGCAGGGGCTTCTTCGACACTGATGTGTCGGACTTCCCACCGCCCACCCCCTTGCTCATGGCGATCATCACTGTCGTGGGTGAGGGCGTCACATCTCCTGAGATGATCGAGGCTGAGCTCAACCACCTTTGTCGGTGCGAGTGGGACTGGCAGGTTTCCCCCACCTCCACCAACACCTTGACGGTGGTCTTCTCGGACGCAATTAGTATGGTGTACTGCACCCGCAGCGGCAACATCACCTTGGTCCTCAACCAACTGGTGGTGGACATCTCTGAGCTGAAGTGGAATCCCAAGGCGGTGGTGGTTCTGGACACGGCTTGGATCCTCACCAGCCTCCCCGATATCGCCTGGTCCGAGCGGGCAATCCGCAATATGTCCAAGATCCTCAGCAAGGTGGTGGTAATCGATGAGCTCTCGCTTCGCAAGGAGGATGAGGTCCGGGTCAAGGTGCAATCCCTGGACTCCTCCAAGCTTCGCGCCTCCATCCGTGTTTTCTTCAACGACCAGGGATTCGGCCTCAAGATCTGCCCCGAGCCGCCGAACCATGTCGGCCTCCCCCGCTTCTCTGATGACGGTCACTATGGGGGGGGGGGTGGTGGCGACGACTTTCGGTGTCAAAACCGGTGGATCTCGGGTAGGGGGTCCCGATCTGTGCGTCTAAGGCTAATGGTAACAGGAGGCAAGGGACACAATGTTTTACCCAGGTTCGGGCCCTCTTAATGGAGGTAAAACCCTACTTCCTGCTTGATTGATATTGATGATATGGGTATTACAAGATTTGATCTACCACGAGATTCTAGAGGCTAAACCCTAGAAGCTAGACTATGATGATTATGATTGTCCCTCTAAGGACTAAATCCTCCGGTTTATATAGACACCGGAGAGGGCTAGGGTTTACATGGAGTCGGTTACAAAGAAGGAAATATAATATCCAGATCGCCAAGCTTGTCTTCCACGCAAAGGAGAGTCCCATCCGGACACGGGACGAAGTCTTGAGTCTTGTATCTTCACGGTCCAACAGTCCGGCCAAAGTATATAGTCCGGCTGTCCAGATACCCCCTAATCCAGGACTCCCTCAGTAGCCCCTGAACCAGGCTTCAATGACGATGAGTCCGGCGCGTAGTTCTGTCTTCGGCATTGCAAGGCGGGTTCCATCTCCGAATACTCCAAAGTACCTGTTGCAACAAATAGTGTCCGGCTTCCCATCAATGTTGTACTCCTCAGCTTCTGTGCTTCAATAATGACCATCTCCATGCGTCGAGTAAATACAAGGAGCCGAGGAATTTTTGCATTTGCCACCCCCGGTACGGCAGGCAAACCGTCTATTTGAAGAGACGGGTATTCTCAGATCCAAGCTTCACCCTCTTCCCCTTGAGCGAGCACCCAACAGAGCGCTCCAGAAAAAACCATTCCAACATGGCCGGCCGCCGCGACTCTTCTTCTCATTCCCTTCGCTTCAAGCCAGGTGACTGGGAAGAGTGTTCAGTTCCTCAAAGCCGTTTGATAGAGTTACAAACCCAAGGGTTTCTCCCTCCGGCGTTCATGGTCCCCGTCCAAGCCGGACTAGCCACCTATAATGGCGGGGAGCAAGCAGAGAGATCTCCTAATCCATCCCCAGAGGAGCGAATATGCCTCATCCCGCATCTGCTAAGGGGCATCGGGTTTCCAATCCACCCGTTCCTTCGCGGGCTCTTGGAGTTCTACGACCTCCAGTTGCACAACTTCACCCCTACCTCCGTGCTGCATATAGCAGGATACGTTGCCCTTTGTGAATTATTTCTAGGCTGTGAGGCTCACTTTGGGTTATGGAAGAAGTTGTTCTGCCTCGTCCCTCGCAACCAGGGGGAATCCATATGTCAAGTGGGCGGAGCCGAAGTATGGCGCGTCGCCGAGACCGGATACTTGTCCGGTACTCCCAGGAAGGCACCTGAGAACTGGCCCTCAGAGTGGTTTTATGTTGACGACGTTCCCCTTCCGGATCCAGTCCGGGCTGGTCTCCCGGAGTTCAGTAATGCTCCGCCGAAGGCATGCCGAAGTTGGCGCCCTCAGGGCCCTCAAGAGGAGGATACCAGAGAAGTACACTTCCTGATGAGTAGGATAAAGATACTGGCCAAATCAGGGCCGACAATAGTCGAGGTTATGGCAATATGCATAATGTGGGGAGTGCAGCCGTTTCAATATAGGGGGAAGCCCATGTGGCATTACAACGGGGAAGATGATGCCACCTGCTGTGGTCATAAAGGTCCGGACTCTGCCACTGCTCTGGCGAGGATATTATCCGATTTGTATAAAGGAGAAGAAGAATAATTCCTTCATATTAAACCGCGGGATGGGTTTTCTATGTACAACCCCCCAAGCTGGGTAAGTCACCACTTCTTCCCCCCGCTCCATTCATTATGGCGTCCTTCGTCATGATTATTTACCTCAACATTTCTGAGAAGGAACTGAGGAGGGCCGTAGAAGGGTTTAGCAGCCCCTCCCCGCAGCTAGAGGACCCCGGAAGGGTCTTCGATGCCGGACTTGAAGAAGATCTGGATATTACTGTGGAGCTTGTCAATGGGACATTTTATCAGGCCAGCTGTGATGGTGCCTCGGTGGCTATTATCGCCGACTATCCCGGACTGCTGCCTTCATCGCGTGTAAGCAAGGCCAAAACCCTATCCTTTGAAGAGGACTCCTTTCTGATGTCATGCCTGAAATATCGTATTTTTTGTAGAGACGACCGTCGGAACGCGGCGCCGAGCCCCTGGGGGCTCGTCGGCAAAGGGTGTCCGGATCGGGCAGGCTTAAGAGGAAGGCAGTTAGGGCCGAAACGCCGCTACAGAGGTATGGTAAAAACCTGCTCTGTGATTATTGTGTTTGAAATGTAACAGCGTCCTTTGTGTCCTGGCAGAAAAAGGAGTAGCCGGACTATATCCGGAGATCCTGCCAATCACGCCTCCACCAGCCGGATTCCACAACCGGTTTCGAGAGAGGAGGCGGACACAGGGCCGATGCCGAATTGTCCTCCGACAAAGGATGCGGATATGCTCTCCGCCACGAATTCCGAAGTAGAGAGCGCCATGAATCACCGGCGCCGACGGGCCGTACTTCGCAACAACATCTTTTCCGAAGAGGCATTTAATGCTTTCAATTCGGGAGACGCATACATCTGAGCTGCTCAAGGCGGGCTTGCCCGAGCGACGGACCAGTATGCCAAAGATATACGGGTAATAAAATTTGATAAGCATGTATAGCAGTAGCCCCTGAGACTTGAAACTGTTGGAACAACTGTTTTAAGGATCAATTTATGCACAAGTCCTTGTAGATAAGAATGCCCAATTGTCTCGAGAGCTGGAGGAGTGCAAGACCTAGCTGAGGGCACGGTTGCCAAGTTAGAGGAATTCCAGAAGGCCTCATCTGGTAACATTTGTCTCAATTGTACGGAAATGTACCAGTTAGTAAGTGATACGTCTCCAACGTATCTATAATTTTTTTATTGCTCCATGCTACTTTATCTACTGTTTTAGGCAATATTGGGCTTTATTATCCACTTTTATATAATTTTTGGGACCAACCTATTAACCGGAGGCCCAACCCAGATTTGCTGTTTTATGCCTATTTCAGTGTTTTGAGGAAAAGGAATATCAGACGGAGTCAAAACGGAACGAAATCAACTGGAGAAGTTAATTTTGGAAGGAAACCAACATGATGGGCTTGGAGTGCACGCCAGGGGAGTCCTGGGCTGCCCACGAGGGTGGAGGGCGCGCCCCCTACCTCGTGAGCAACACGGAGGTCCACCAACGTACCCCCAGCACCCATATATACCTACGTACCCTAAAACTTCCAGAACAGAAGATAGATCGGGAGTTCCGCCGCCGCAAGCCTCTGTAGCCACCAAAAACCAGTCGGGACCCTGTTCTGGCACCCTGCCAGAGGGGGATCCCATCACCGGAGGCCATCTTCATCATCCCGGCGCTATCCATGACAAGGAGGGAGTAGTTCACCCTCGGGGCTGAGGGTATGTACCAGTAGCTATGTGTTTGATCTCTCTCTCTCGTGTTCCTCTATGGCACGATCTTGATGTATCCCGAGCTTTGCTATTGTAGTGGGATCTTATGATGTTTCTCCCCCTCTACTCTCTTGTGATGAATTGAGTTTCCCCTATTGAAGTTATATTATCGGATTGAGTCTTTTATGAACACTTGATGTATGTCTTGCGTGGGATAACCGTGGTGACAATGGGTTATTCTATTGATCCACTTGATGTATGTTTTGGTGATCAACTTGCGGGTTTCGTGACACTTGGGAACCTATGCATAGGGGTTGGCACACGTTCTTGACTCTCCGGTAGTAGCTTTGGGGCACTCTTTGAAGTACTTTTATGTTGGTTGGATGAATATGAGATTGTGTGATGCATATCGTATAATCATGCCCACGGATACTTGAGGTGACAATGGAGTATCTAGGTGACATTAGGGTTTTGGTTGATTTGTGTCTTAAGGTGTTATTCTAGTACGAACTCTTTTATAGATCAATCCAAAAGAATAGCTTTGTGGTGGTTTCGTACCCGACCATAATCTCTATGTTTGTTCTCCGCTATTAGCGGCTTTGGAGTGACTCTTTGTCGCATGTTGAGGGCTTGTCATATGTTCTATCTATGTTATTATTGTTGAGAGAACTTACACTAGTGAAAGTATGAACCCTAGGCCTTGTTTCCTATCATTGCAATACCGTTTACGCTCACTTTTACCGCTCGTTACCTTGCTGTTTTTATAATTTCAGATTACAAAAACCTATATCTACTATCTATTCTGCACTTGTATCTTCATCTCTTCGCCGAACTAGTGCACCTATACAATTTACCATTGTATTGGGTGTGTTGGGTACACAAGAGACTTTTTGTTATTTGATTGTAGGGTTGCTTGAGAGAGACCATCTTCATCCTACGCCTCCTACGGTTGATAAACCTTAGGTCATCCACTTGAGGGAAATTTGCTACTGTCCTACAAACCTGTGCACTTGCAGGCCCAACAACGTCTACAATAAGAAGGTTGTATAGTAGACATCAAGCTCTTTTCTGGCGCCGTTGCCAGGGAGGTGAGTGCTTGAAGGTATATCTTTAGATCTTGCAATCGAATCTTTTTGTTTCTTTTTTTAGCACTAGTCTAGTTTATAAAAGAAAACTACAAAAAATAGAGTTGAGTTTGTCTCATTGGATTCACCTTTTTAATATCTTTCGTGAGTATGATGGAAAGGATAATTGTGCTCAAGTGCTAGAAGAAGAAATCTCTAAAATGTTTGGCACTAAATCTTTGAATGATGAGCATGATTGCAATGTTGTTAGTATGAATTCCTTGAATATACATGATGCTAATGATATGCAAAGCCACAAGCTTGGGGAAGCTATGTTTGATGGAGATGATATTTTTTGTCCCCCAAGCTTTGATGAGCAAATTTACTATGATGAAAGCATGCCTCCTATTTATGATGATTATTGTGATGATACGTATGCTATAAAGAACAAGTTTGCTTATGTGGAGAGTAGAAAATTTTCTATGCTTGTAGATCATGAAAAGAATGCTTTAGGTGATGGTTATATTGTTGAATTCATTCATGATGCTACTTAAATTTTTTATGAGGGAGGAACATATGCTTGTAGGAATTGCAATAATGTCAAGTTTCCTCTCTATGTTCTTAAAATCTTGAAGCTATGCTTGTTTTACCTTCCTATGCTAGTTGATTATTGTTCCCATAAGTTGTTTGCTCACAAAATCCCTATGCATAGGAAGTGGGTTAGACTTAAATGTGCTAGTCATATGCTTCATGATGCTCCCGTTATGTTTCAATTCTTATCTTTTATGTGAGCATCATTGCCATCATCATGCCTAGCTAAAAAGGCATTAAAGAAAAGCGCTTGTTGGGAGACAACCCAATATTTATCATTACTGTTTTTGTGTGTCAACATGATTATGCTACTGTATTAATCATGTTTTATAGCTTTTGTTTCAATAAAGTGCCAAGTAGAACCTTTGGGAAGACTTGGGTGAAGTTTATGTGATCTTGCTGTGAAAAACAGAAACTTTAGCACTCATGAGATTAGCTGCCATTTTTTACTGGAGCATGCTTTTAGGTTGATTCTTTTTGCCGATGATTAATAGACAAATTTCTCAGGTCCAGCAATTTATTTCATAATTTTTGGGTATCCAGAAGTATACGTTTTATACAGATCACTACAGACTGTTCTGTTTTTGACAGATTCTGTTTTCTATGTGTTGTTTGCTTATTTTGATGCATCTATGGCTAGTATTAAGTGGTATGAACCATAGAGAAGTTAGAATACAGTAGATATTACACCAATATGAATTTAGAATGAGTTCATTACAGTACCTAAGTGGTTGTTTTATTTTCTTATACTAACGGAGCTTACAAAGTTTTGTGTTGAGTTTTGTGTGGTTGAAGTTTTCAAGTTTTGGGTAAGGATTTGATGGACTATGGAATAAGGAGTGGCAAGAGCCTAAGCTTGGGGATGCCCAAGGCAACCCAAGGTAATATTCAAGGACAACCAAGCAACTCAGCTTGGGGATGCCCCGGAAGGCATCCCCTCTTTCGTCCTCGTTCATCGGTAACTTTACTTGGAGCTCTATTTTTATTCACCACATGATATGTGTTTTGCTTGGAGCGTCATTTTCTTTTGTTAGTTTTTGCTTTCTGTTAGTTAGAATAATGTTTTGATTCTTTAGTTTCAATAAAAAAGTCAAGGATAGCCTTTGCCATGCTTATTTTGCTAGTATACATGTTGCTGTTTGAAAACAGAAAGTTTACCGCTGTTGAAAAAATTCCCTAGAAAAGTCAGAGCGTGGTCTAATGTTGAATATTTTTGCATTTTTATCTCTGAAAAAATTATTACAGTGGGAATTTTAGTTCATAATTTTTGGAGTCAGGGAAGTATTGATACTCTTGCATTCTTTACAGACTGTACTGTTTTGACAGATTGCAATTATGGTTGCATTGTTTGCATATGTTTGCTTGTTTAATGATTCTATTTGAGGATAGGAGTATTAAATATACAGAGGCATTTAGTATGCATTGTTGAATAATAATTTAAGTGATTTGTTATAGTAGAAAATGATAAGGTTTTGCATTGGTTTATACTAACCTATCTCACGAGTTCTTGTTGAGTTTGTTGTGAATGAAGCTTTTGATAAAAAGAGAACCATGATATGAGAGGAATTAAGGAGACACAAAAGTTCAAGCTTGGGGATGCCCAAGGCACCCCAAGATAATATTTCAAGAAGTCTCAAGCATATAAGCTTGGGGATGCCCCGGTAGGCATCCCACCTTTCTTCTTCAACAACTATCGGTTAGTATCGGTTGAGCCTAAGTTTTTGCTTCTTCACGTGAGTTGTGCTATCCTTGCATTGTAGTTTCCTTTAGCTTTGCTTGCTGTTTGAATAAGTATCAAGATCTGAAATTCTTTAATGAGAGAGATCCTTACACAAATTGGAATTTGTTAGAATACTCTATGTGCTTCACTTATATCTTTTGAGCTTGATAATTCTGCTCATAGTGTTTCACTTATATCTTTTGAGCTTGATAATTTTTGCTCTAGTACTTCACTTAGATCTTTTAGAGCACGGTGGTGGATTTGTTGTAAACAAACTCTTTGATCTCTCATGCTTCACTTAGATTATTTTGAGAGTCTTTAAATAGCATGGTAATTTGCTTAATGTTAATATACTTGGTGTTCAAGATATGTGAAACTTTCTTTTGAGTGAATTGAATACTAAGATAAGTTTGATGCTTGATAATTGTTTTGAGATATGGAGGTGATAATATCAAAGTCATGCTAGTTGGGTGATTATGAATTTGAGAAATACTTGTGTTGAAGTTTGCAAATCCTGTAGCATGCATGTATGGTTAAAGTTGTGTAACAAATTTGAAACATGAAGTTTACCTTGCTTGTGCATCCTTATGAGTGGCGGTCGGGGACAAGCGATGATATTTTCCTACCAATCTATCCCCCTAGGAGCATGCGCGTAGTACTTGATTTTTGATGACTTCTAAATTTTTGCAATAAGTATATGAGCTCTTTTGACTAATGTGGACTCCATGGATTATACGCACTTTTACCTTTCCACCTTTGCTAGCCTCTTCGGTGTGTGACAGAGAGTATCGTATCACGGGGTTTGGATGCACTGGCAAAGTTTGCACCAACTCTCGAGGTGAGAAAGGGCAATGCACGGTACCGCAGAGGCTAGCAATGGTGGAAAGGTAAAAGTGCGTATAATCCATGGACTCACATTAGTCATAAAGAACTCATATACTTATTGCAAAAGTTTATTAGCCCTTGAAGCAAAGTACTACTATGCATGCCCCTAGGGGGGTAGATTGGTAGGAAAAGACCATCGCTCATCCCCGACCGCCACTCATAAGGAAGACAATCAAAGAAACACCCCATGCTTCAAATTTGTCACACAACGGTTACCATACGTACATGCTACGAGACTTGCAAACCTCAACACAAGTGTCTCTACAATCCACAACCACCCACTAGCATAAATCTAATATCACCATCTTTATATCGCAAAACTACTGCAAGGAATCAAACATATCATATTCAGCGATCTACAAGTTTATGTAGGATTTTATGACTAACCATGTGAATGACCAATTCCTGTCATCTCTCTAAATAGATATAAGTAAAGCAACAGAGTTTAATTCTTTCTACAAAAGATATGGCCACGCTCTAACAAATATAAGTGAAGCAAAAGAGCATTCTACAAATGACGGTTTTCTATGTGAAGAGAAACAGGCAATCCAAACTTCAAATGATATAAGTGAAGCACATGAAGCATTCTATAAAGCCATACTCAAAAGATTTAAGTGAAGTGCAATGAGCATTATATAAATCAACCAAGGATTATCTCATACCAGCATGGTGCATAAACTAAAAATAAAAACCTAATTGCAAAAGACGCTCCAAGACTTGCACATAATGCATGAACAAAACGAATCTGAAACATACCGATACTTGTTGAAGAAAGAGGGGATGCCTCCCCAGCATCCCCAAGCTTAGACGCTTGAGTCTCCTTGAATATTTACTTGGGGTGCCTCGAGCATCCCCAAACTTGAGCTCTTGCCTCTCTTCCTTCTTCTCATATCGAAACATCCTCGATTAGACACTACATCCACACAAAACTTCAACAGAAAACTCGGTAAGATCAGTTAGTATAATAAAGCAAATCACCACTCTAAGTACTGTTGAAAACCAATTCATATTTTGTTTTTGCATTGTGTATACTGTAATATAACTTTTCCATGGCTTAATCCACTGATATAAATTGATAGATTCATCAAAACAAGCAACCTATGCATCAAAAACAGAATCTGTCAAAAACAGAACAGTCTGTAGTAATCTGAACATCCACCAGACTTCTGGTACCCCAAAAATTCTACCAAAATTAGGAAAACTAAACAAGTTGTATAGCAAGACAGTGCAAAAAGAATCAGAACCAATTGACGTTCCAGTTAAAAATGTAAAATCGTGCACTACAGCCAAAGTTTCTGTCCAGCACCGTACAAACCAACAAGCATTGTAAACATCCTAAAGGCAAACCTTGGCACATTATTTTTATAATACAATGGAATTATACAAGTGGATAATTATTTTTGATTTAAAGTTTCAGTAATTAAGATTCACAAAGTTCCCATGGGCCTGAACAAGTTTAAGGACGTCCCCCACTTTCACAATGCTCGTCTCGCTCACTTTCACTTTTCTTTTTGAAAAGTTTTGGGTTCCCCTCTTTATTTTATTTTTGCTTTTAAACTATATAAAAGCACTCAACAGAAATAAATGACTCTCTAAATCTTCCGGGTTGTCTCCCTGGCAGCGCTTTCTTTAAATCCATTAAGCTAGGCATTTAGTGCTCAAGTAGTGAATCCACCCGGATCCCAAGGTATATCAAAGCCAATTTTAATTAACAATGATTTGTAATTTAGCAGTGAGCACAAAGTAACATAAATCATGTAATGACGAAGTCTAACTCTCTTCCTATGCATCGCCATGTCATAAAAGAACAATTCATGCACACATAGTAAAGGCCAATGCATAGTATAAGCAGTTTCTTGCAATTTCATCGTGTTGGAAACATAAAGAGGCGGAGATGTAGTTCCTCTCTCATAATAATTGCAAGTAGGAGCAGAAAGCACATGCATATTACATTCATCAAAACCATCATGTGCAATGGTAAAAGGCAACCCATCAATATAATCCTTAATAAGCACATACTTCTCCGATATAGTGCAGTTGGGAGAATTCAAAAAGATAATAGGACTATTATGCGTGGTTGCAATAGCAACAATTTCATGTTTAACATAAGGAACTATAGCAAGTTCATCTCCATAAGCATAATTCATATTGGCATCTTGGCCACAAGCATCATCAAAAAGGGATATTTCAAGAGAATCAATGGGATCATAGCAATCATCATAGCAGTCATCCTTTGGTAAGCACGAAGGGGAATTAAACAATGTATGAGTTGGAGGGTTACTCTCATTAGAAGGTGGGCACGGGTGATCAATCCGCTCTTCCTCCTCTTGTTCTTCGCTCTCCTCCTCATCTTTTTCATCCAATGAGCTCACAGTTTCATCAACTTCTTCTTCCATAGATTCCTGCAAAATATTAATCTCTTCTTGGATAGCGGAGACTTTCTTAATAAGTGCATTAATATAGTAATTGTATTCATAATTTGCATAGCAATATCTAAGTATAGCAAGATTTTCAGGCCTATAAACATCATCATCTAAAGCTTCATACTTTCCAAACAAAGATTCAATTTCATAAGCAGCCTTAGAAGCAACAAATTCTTCTATTTGTTCCACATCATAGTAATCATATATACCATTAGCATAAGAAGCTAAGGTTTCATTAGCATTAAATTTGCATGAAAATGGAAGGTGTGGAGCCTCCATCCTAGAGCAACAAGTAATATCATATCTCAAGCATAGAGCCCAGGCATACCAACGCAACATAATAAATTGATCCCATAATAGTTTCCCTTTTTGTGTCGAGCGATAATCCCTAAAGTATTCACGTTGATCCAACGTGTCTCCCATTATAAAGTTGAATGGGGTTTTCTCAGGATTATCAAAGTAGTACACAATATCTTTCGCATAATGAGAATCGAGGGTTTTAGGAGTTACCCCATCCTCATGAGTAGCAAGTACAACTAATTTTTTCTTGGTATTTTGCGTTCCATATCCATAACTAAAGATAGAGAACAACTAAGAACAGAAAATAAAAATTACTTAGTGATAAAGCAAACAAGCACACGCGAGAATATTCACCCCACGCTATGACTCCTCGGCAACGGCGCCAGAAAAAGGTCTTGATAACCCACAAGTATAGGGGATGGCAACAATTTTCAATAAGTAAGAGTGTCGAAACCAACGAGGAGCTAAAGGTAGAACAAATATTCCCTAAAGTTCTATCGACCACCGATACAACTCTACGCACGCTTAATGTTTACTTTACCTAGAACAAGTAAGAAACTAGAAGTACTTTGTAGGTGTTGTTGGATAGGTTTGCTAGATAATAAAGAACAAGTAAATATAAACTAGGGGCTGTTTAGATAAAGATGCAATAAAGTAAATAAAGCGAGTGTGGAAAAGTGGTGGTAGGAGTTGTGGAATTGTCCCTAAGCAATTGACTATGTTACTAGACCGGTAATCGCTATTGCAATTCTATTTGAGGGAGAGGCATAAGCTAACACATCATCCCTTACTTGGAATTCTATGCACTTATGATTGGAACTCTAGCAAGCATCCGCAACTACTAAAGATTCATTAAGGTAAAACCCAACCATAGCATTAAAGCATCAAGTCCCCTTTATCCCATACGCAAACAACCTACTTACTCGGGTTTGTGCATCTGTCACTCACGCCACCCACCATAAGCAAATCATAAACATATTGCAAACCCTACAGCGGGAATCCCTCACGCTTGCACGACACGGAGGGCACAATAGGACAGCACTAATAATAAAACATGCAACTCAAACCAATCATAGCAATTCATCAATCACCGATAGGACAATGAAAATCTACTCAGACATCATAGGATGGCAACACATCATTGGGTAATAATATGAAGCATAAAGCACCATGTTCAAGTAGAGGGTACAGCGGGATGCGGGAGAGTGGACCGCTGGATAGAAGGGGGAAGGTGATGGAGATGTTGGTGAAGATGACGGCGGTGTTGGTGAAGATCGCGGTGATGATGATGGCCCCCGGTGGCGTTCCGGCGCCACCGGAAGCAAGGGGGAGAGAGCCCCCCTTCTTCTTCTTCTTCCTTGACCTCCTCCCTAGATGGGAGAAGGGTTTCCCCTCTGGTCCTTGGCTCCCATGGCGTGGGAGGGGCGAGAGCCCCTCCGAGATTGGATCTATCTCTCTATTTTTGCGTTCTCTGATTCTACCCCTTCACCGTTTCTTAAATATCCGGAGATCCGTAACTCCGATTGGGGTGAATCTTTCGCCCAGATCTTTCTCATAAAATTATCTTTCTTGCGCCAGAAGAAGAGCATCAACCGCCTTACGGGTGGACCACGAGGTCCAGGGGCGCGCCTGGGGGGTAGGGTGAGCCCCCTACCTCGTGACCACCTCGGACACCGTTTCACGTGATTTTACTTCCCAAAAATCATAAATATTCCAAAAAAATCTCCATCCGTTTTTATCCCGTTTGGACTCTGCTTGATATTGGGTCTCAGTGAAACAAAAAACATGCAACAGACAGGAACGGACACTGGGCACTGGATCAATATGTTAGTCCCAAAAATAATATAAAAAGTTGCCAAGAAGTATATGAAAGTGAATAATATTGGCATGGAACAATCAAAAATTATAGATACGACGGAGATATATCATACATCATAAAAAATGGTGTCTATCCGGTGGTGCGATTAGGCGTGGTCCACAGCCCCCAGAGTAAAGAGTCGAGCTCCTCGACCCAGTGCGTGTCCGATTCTGTCAAGGATCGCACTAGTCTGGGTTTGATGCCGCTCATGATGAGATCATTTGCACGTTCGACCTGGACGTTTGTTTGGGGATGATAGACGGAGGCGTAATCGAGCTTGATCCCCATGTTTCCGCACCAAGTTTTCACTTCATCGGCTGTGAAGTTTGAGCCATTGTTAGTGATGATGCTATGGGAGACGCCGTATCGGTGTACAACCCCAGATATGAAGTCTATCACTGGTCTGGATTCGGCCGTTTTGACTGGTTTGGCTTCTATCCATTTGGTGAACTTGTCCACCATGACCAATAAGTATTTTTTCTTATGGCTTCCCCCCTTAAGGGGTCCGACCATATCCAGCCCCCAGACCGCAAAGGGCCAAGTGATGGGGATTGTTTGGAGAGCGGTAGGGGGCATGTGGCTCTGATTGGCAAAGAGCTGGCAACCGACGCATTGTTGGACAAGGTCTTGTGCATATGCTTGGGCTGTAGGCCAATAAAAGCCTGTGCGGAAGGCCTTTCTGACAAGTGCCCGAGCCGCAGCGTGGTGTCCGCCGAGTCTGGCATGGATTTCAGCTAAGAGCTGCCGCCCTTCCTCTTCGGAGATGCATCTTTGGAGCACTCCGGTCGCACTTTTCTTATAGAGTTCCCCCTCATGGACCTCGTAGGCTTTGGAACACCGCACGATGCAACATGCTTCATTTTGGTCCTCGGGGAGCTCTTGCCTATTCAGGTAGGCCAAGAAAGGCTCAGTCCACGAGGCGATTACAGCCATGATTTCATGGGCCGAGGGTGTTATTTCGATGGCGGGGCCTCCGATTACGTCTGATGGTTCAGAATCTGGGGGTGTATTCGGATCCATGCTAGTATTGCCGGACTCCCCTTCCCATACCACGGATGGCTTGAACAGCCTTTCTAGGAATATGTTAGGTGGGACGGGGTCGCGTTTAGCGCTGATGCGGGCGAGGATATCCGTCGCTTGATTGTTTTCTCGAGCCAGATGGTGGAATTCGAGCCCCTCGAACCGAGTTGACATTTTGAGGACAGCATTATGGTAGGCCGCCATTTTTGGATCCTTGGCATCAAAGTCTCCGTTTATTTGTGATATTGCGAGGTTTGAATCCCCACGCACCTCCAGGCGTTGAATGCCCATAGAGACTGCCATCCGAAGACCATGCAACAGAGCCTCGTCTTCGGCTGCGTTGTTGGAGTCTGTGTATAATATTTGGAGTAAATATTGGACCGTGTCTCCGGTGGGGGACGTCAGGACTACACCTGCTCCCAATCCGGCCAGCATTTTAGAGCCGTCGAAGTGCATAATCCAGTTAGAGTATGCGCCGTACTCTTTAGGGAGTTCAGCTTCTGTCCATTCGGCGGCAAAGTCAGCCAGTACTTGTGACTTAATGGCCCGCCGTGGTTTGTATGTTATGTCGAACGGAAGGAGCTCGATGGCCCATTTAGCAATCTGGCCCGTAGCATCGCGGTTATTTATTATGTCGTTGAGTGGTACTTCGGAGGCCACCGTAATCGAACACTCTTGGAAGTAGTGTCGTAGCTTCCGGGATGCCATGAAGACCGCGTATGCTATATTTTGATAGTGTGGGTATCGGGATTTGCATGGGGTGAGGACCGTGGATACGTAATATACCGGCTTCTGGAGCGGGAATTTGTATCCGTCAGCCTCTCGTTCAACGACGAGCACTGCGTTTACAACTTGATGTGTTGCAGCTATATACAATAGCATAGGTTCGCCGGTATTTGGCACTGTGAGGACTGGATTACTAGCCAATAAGGTCTTTATTTCGTCCAGTCCGGCTGCGGCTGCATCCGTCCTCACGAAGTGTTCGGTGCGCCGAAAAAGGCGGTAAAGAGGTAATGCCTTTTCTCCTAATCGGGAGATAAAGCGGCTTAAGGCAGCCACGCATCCAGCTAGTTTTTGGATATGCTTGAGGTCTGTTGGGATTGCCAACTGCGACAGAGCTCAGATTTTTGCCAGATTCACTTCAATTCCTCTATTGGAAACGATGAAGCCGAGCAACTTCCCAGAGGGCACACCAAAAACACATTTTTCCGGGTTTAGCTTGATGTCGTATGTTTGGAGGTTATCGAATGTAAGCCTCAGGTCATCTATTAGGGTTTCGACGTGTCTTGTTTTTATGACCACGTCGTCCACGTATGCCTCCACTGTTTTGCCGATTTGCTTCTCCAGGCATGTTCGAATCATGTGTTGATAGGTTGCGCCGGTGTTTTTGAGCCCGAAAGACATAGTGTTGAAGCAGAAAGGACCATATGGTGTTATGAAGGCTGTTGCAGCTTGGTCGGACTCTGCCATCTTTATTTGATGGTATCCAGAGTATGCGTCGAGGAAGCACAGTGAGTCATGTCCTGTGGTGGCGTCAATGATTTGGTCGATGCGAGGGAGAAGGAAGGGATCCTTGGGGCAAGCCTTGTTAAGGTCTTTGAAGTTGACGCATAGGCGCCATGATTGTCCTTCTTCGGTATCATTACCAGATTTGCTAGCCAATCCGGATGCTTGATATCTCTGATGAATCCGGCCTCAAGTAGCTAGGCTAACTCTTCTCCCATGGCTTGTCGTTTGGGCTCTGAGAAGCACCTAAGAGTCTGTTTGACGGGCTTGTATCCTTTTAGTATATTGAGGCTATGTTCGGCCAGTCTGCGTGGGATGCCCGGCATGTCTGAAGGGTGCCAGGCGAAAATGTCCCAATTCTCACGTAGGAAGTCTCGGAGTGCAGCGTCCATTGTGGGGCTCAACTGTGTCCTGATGGAAGCTGTCTTCGTGGGGTCCGTTGGATGGACCTGGAATTTAACTATCTCGTCTGTGGGTTTAAATGAGGTGGACTTGGGTTGCTTGTCGAGTATCACGTCGTCCCTATCCACGGTGGCGCACAGTGTTGTTAGTTCTTCGGCTGCTAGAGCTTTGGATAATGCTTCCAGGGCTAGTGCTGCGGTTTTGTTTTCGGTGTGAAGTGCGACATCTGGATCACTGGCTAGAGTGATGATTCCATTGGGTCCGGGCATTTTAAGCTTCATGTACTCGTAATGGGGTATAGCTTGAAAGCTTGTGAACGCGTCCCGCCCTAAAAGAGCGTGGTATCTGCTGCTGAAAGGAGCCACTTGGAATGTGATTTCTTCGGACCTGTAATTCTCCGGAGTGCCGAATACCACATCGAGTGTGATTTTTCCCGCACACCGTGCTTCCCGACTAGGGATGATTCCCCTGAAGGTTGTGCCGCTTTGCTCAATGCGGCTTTTATCAATTTCCATCTTGTTGAGTGTTTCTTCGTAGATCAAGTTTAATCCGCTTCTGCCATCCATGAGTACTTTAGTGAGTCAAAAGTCATCCATGATTGGGCTAAGGACCAAAGCGGCTGGTGCCCGGACTGTCTGGAATTGAGGTTCATCACTGGCACTAAAAGTTATAGCAGTGTCATTCCACGGATTTATTTTTGCCACGTGGCAGATTTCAGCGGAGTTTCGATGAACTCACTTGCGCCTATTGTTTGAGGCGAAAGTCTCGAAGACTGTTAGTACCATAGTGTTTTCTTTGGCGGGATGTTGTTCTGCTTTATGGCTTACAAGAAGATGCTCGCCACTTTTTGCTACCTGCCGAAGTATCCAACATGCTCTAAGGCTATGTGTTGGTGTAGTGTCCGGCGTGCTGTGGAGTTTACATGGCCCATTGATCCATTCTTCCAATACGGCTCCATGCCTTGGGGTGGGCTTTGATCTCTTGGGGATTGGATCGACTGACTTACGAGAGTTCACCCGTTTAGCTCGGACAAAGGTTTTAGTGAGAGCCGGACTATCCCAAAATTCTGTTTGGGTTTTCTAGGCGCTTTCCATCACACAGTACTTCTGTACTATGGCTGCTAGGTCAGCAAAGTGTACTATGTCACGGCGGCTTATAGCATTAAGGATCCCTTTGTTCGTGCAATTTTTGCAGAAAAGTGAGATTGCGTCTTCCTCACGATAGTCTTTGATCTTGTTTAACACAAGGAGGAATCTGGCCCAGTAGAGATGTACAGTCTCTTGGGGCTCTTGTTTGATATGGGAGAGACAGTTTAAGTCAGGGTGGGTGGGTTTAGCTGAGTCTAGACTCTGATCCGATCTAAAGCCCAGGGGCAGAGGAGCTTCCGGGCTTGATAGCTCAGGATCCGGGGTGCTGCCCGATTTTTTCGGCCCGATACCCGACTCTAGGTCCAGGGTCTAGGCCATGTCCTCCCGTGAGCGGGTGTCCGGCTCAGGGAGCTCGGTGATCCGGACATAATTCGTCCTCAAAATAGAGGGATAATCCGTACGTGGCTCCTCCACTACCACTATCTCATGGGTGACCGGTGGGGATTTAATATCCCTTTGGTCGGGTTTAAGCCCAATTCGGTCATAGTCTGTGGCGACTCCCAAAGCAGCGATGCAATCCAAGAGCTCATTAAGGGAGGAGAGCTCCATTGGGTCCATCTGTTCGGCGAGTTCCGAATTGACGTGGAGGCTATTCGTGATGACCCGAGAGGTCATCATCGGTGCGACAGCCGATTGGGCGACCATGATGAAGCCGCCTAGTCGGAGAGTTTGGCCTGCAGCCAGCGCTCCCCAGAGGTGATGTTATCCTTGACAACGATACGGGCCATCGAGCCTTGCAGCGAGGACACAAAGGAACTCTCAATGAAAGCACCAATGTCGGTGTCAAAACCAGCGGATCTCGCGTAGGGGGTCCCAATCTGTGCGTCTAAGGCTAATGGTAACAGGAGGCAAGGGACATGATGTTTTACCCAGGTTCGGGCCCTCTCGATGGAGGTAAAACCCTACTTCCTGCTTGATTGATATTGATGATATGGGTATTACAAGAGTTGATCTACCACGAGATCGTAGAGGCTAAACCCTAGAAGCTAGCCTATGATGATTATGATTGTCCCTCTAAGGACTAAACCATTCGGTTTATATAGACACCGGAGAGGGCTAGGGTTTACATGGAGTCAGTTACAAAGAAGGAAATATAATATCCGGATCGCCAAGCTTGTCTTCCACGCAAAGGAGAGTCCCATCCGGACACGGGACGAAGTCTTGAGTCTTGTACCTTCACGGTCCAACAGTCCGGCCAAAGTATATAGTCCGACTGTCCGGATACCCCCTAATCCAGGACTCCCTCAATGACTCCCAACACCGACGCCCACGCCCTTCTCGCCATGACGATCTGGACGATGAGGAGGAGCTGTCGGAGCACTCCCACTCCCCCTCCCGCGAGCCGTCCAACCCTCCTCCAGGCCATGGCGGCTTTGGGTCCGGGCGCACCCGAGTGACGGCCACCTACCTCCAGGCCGCTCTTCGGTTGCCCCCCCCCCCGCCAGCTTCTCCACCCATGTCGGATGCATCCAGCGACATCTCTAGTGTGGGCTTGCTCGTCCTCCCGCCCTCATCTCCATGCTCCCCATCCGCCGACTCCGCCCAGCGCATGGATCTGTCGTGCCCACCGCCCTCGCCCCCTCCCGAACCGCCCCCTCGGATCCCACTGGCGATGGCGATGACGGCCCACACCCGCCAACCCCGGCTGCTCCTCCACCCATAGAGGGTCCGGCCGTGGGCATCCCTGAGCTCGTCGCCTCCCCACCTCCTCTCTGGGTGGCCGCTGAAGACCCCCCTCGCCTCTCTGAGGCTATTGTCTGTGATGGTGCCTAACATCGTGACTACTCTTGTCACCTCGCACCCCCCATGGATGGTGTCATACGCTCGGCGGAGCCGCTCCAACTCGACGCTGGGGACTGCCTCCCGCCGCAATGCCCGCCTCGATGCGGCCCGTCCGGCTGACCTCCCGGCCATGTCCGTCCCCGAGCGTACCGAGCTTCGGGCGACAGGCAGGAACCTCAAGCCAGGTGCGGACTCCATCCCCCCCCCCCAGTTCTTCCAGTTGTTATTTCTCTGTGCTTGAGGCCATTCCCCTTGGCCACCTTGCTAAGGTGGCCACCAACTCGTCCGTCATCTTCAGATTGAAATTTGCCCCCCTTAGAGCATATCGAGGCCATCTGGGCCCGTAGGATCCTAGATGGCAGACTTGCCGAAACCCGGGATCGCCTCCTCCGCCAACCCGCGGAGCCGACTGATACGTCTCCAACGTATCTATAATTTTTTATTGCTCCATGCTACTTTATCTACTGTTTTAGGCAATATTGGGCTTTATTATCCACTTTTATATTATTTTTGGGACTAACCTATTAACCGGAGGCCCAGCCCAGATTTGTTGTTTTATGCCTATTTCAGTGTTTCAAGGAAAAGGAATATCAGACGGAGTCAAAACGGAACGAAATCAACTGGAGAAGTTAATTTTGGAAGGAAACCAACCTGATGGGCTTGGAGTGCACGCCAGGGGAGTCCCGGGCTGCCCACGAGGGTGGAGGGAACCCCCCTGGGCGCGCCCCCTACCTCGTGAGAAACCCGGAGGTCCACCGACGTACCCCCTGCACCCATATATACCTACGTACCCTAAAACTTCTAGAATAGAAAATAGATCGGGAGTTCAGCCGTCGCAAGCCTCTGTAGCCACCAAAAACCAATCGGGACCCTGTTCCGGCACCCTGCCGGAGGGTGATCCCATCACCGGAGGCCATCTTCATCATCCCGGTGCTATCCATGACAAGGAGAGAGTAGTTCACCCTCGGGGCTGAGGGTATGTACCAGTAGCTATGTGTTTGATCTCTCTCTCTCTCTCATGTTCTCTCTCGTGTTCCTCTATGGCACGATCTTGATGTATCCTGAGCTTTGCTACTGTAGTTGGATCTTATGATGTTTCTCCCCCTCTACTCTCTTGTGATGAATTGAGTTTCCCCTTTTGAAGTTATCTTATCGGATTGAGTCTTTTATGAACACTTGATGTATGTCTTGCATGGGATAACCGTGGTGACAATGGGTTATTCTATTGATCCACTTGATGTATGTTTTGGTGATCAACTTGCGGGTTTCGTGACACTTGGGAACCTATGCATAGGGGTTGGCACACGTTCTTGACTCTCCGATAGTAGCTTTGGGGCACTCTTTGAAGTACTTTTATGTTGGTTGGATGAATCTGAGATTGTGTGATGCATATCGTATAATCATGCCCACGGATACTTGAGGTGACAATGGAGTATCTAGGTGACATTAGGGTTTTGGTTGATTTGTGTCTTAAGGTGTTATTCTAGTACGAACTCTTTTATAAATCGATCCGAAAGAATAGCTTTGTGGTGGTTTCGTACCCGACCATAATCTTTACGTTTGTTCTCCGCTATTAGTGGCTTTGGAGTGACTCTTTGTTGCATGTTGAGGGCTTGTCATATGTTCTATCTATGTTATTATTGTTGAGAGAACTTACACTAGTGAAAGTATGAACCCTAGGCCTTGTTTCCTATCATTGCAATACCGTTTACACTCACTTTTATCGCTCGCTACCTTTCTGTTTTTATATTTTAAGATTAGAAAAACCTACATATACTATCTATTTTGCACTTGTATCTTCATTTCTTCGCCGAACTAGTGCACCTATACAATTTACCATTGTATTGCGTGTGTTGGGGACACAAGAGACTCTTTGTTATTTGGTTGTAGGGTTGTTTGAGAGAGACCATCTTCATCCTACGCCTCCTACGGATTGATAAACCTTAGGTCATCCACTTGAGGGAAATTTGCTACTGTCCTACAAACCTGTGCACTCGCAGGCCCAACAACGTCTACAAGAAGAAGGTTGTGTAGTAGACATCAAGCTCTTTTCTGGCGCCGTTGCCGGGGAGGTTTGCGCTTGAAAGTATATCTTTAGATCTTGCAATCGGATCTTTTTGTTTCTTGTTTTAGCACTAGTCTAGTTTATAAAAGAAAACTACAAAAAATGGAGTTGAGTTTGTCTCATACGCTTCACCTTTTTAATATCTTTCGTGAGTATGATGGAAACGATAATTGTGCTCAAGTGCTAGAAAAAGAAATCTTTAAAATGTTTGGCACTAAATATTTGAATGATGAGCATGATTGCAATGTTGTTAGTCTGAATTCCTTGAATATCCATGATGCTAATGATATGCAAAGCCACAATCTTGGGGAAGCTATGTTTGATGGAGATGATATTTTTGTCCCCCATGCTTTGATGAGCAAATTTGCTATGATGAAAGCATGCCTCCTATTTATGATGATTATTGTGATGATACATATGCTATAAAGAAGAAGTTTTCTATGCTTGTAGATCATGAAAAGAATGCTTTAGGTGATGGTTATATTGTTGAATTCATTCATGATGCTACTGAAAATTATTATGAGGGAGGAACATATGCTTGTAGGAATTGCAATAATATTAAGTTTCCTCTCTATGTGCTTAAATTCTTGAAGCTATGCTTGTTGTGCCATCCTATGCTAGTTGATTATTGTTCCCATAAGTTGTTTGCTCACAAAATCCCTATGCATAGGAAGTGGGTTAGACTTAAATGTGCTAGTCATATGCTTCATGATGCTCCCGTTATGTTTCAATTCTTATCTTTTATGTAAGCATCATTGTCATCTTCATGCCTAGCTAGAAAGGCATTAAAGAAAAGCGCTTGTTGGGAGACAACCCAATATTTATCCTTACTATTTTTGTGTGTCCACATGATTATGCTACTGTATTAATCATGTTTTATAGCTTTTGTTTCAATAAAGTGCCAAGTAGAACCTTTGGGAAGACTTGGGTGAAGTTTATGTGATCTTGCTGTGAAAAGCAGAAACTTTAGCGCTCACGAGATTAGCTGCCATTTTTTACTGGAGAGTAATTTTAGGTTGATTCTTTTTGAAGATGATTAATAGACAAATTTCTCAGGTCCAGCAATTTATTTCATAATTGTTGGGGTTCCAGAAGTATACGTTTTATACAGATTACTACCGACTGTTCTGTTTTTGACAGATTCTGTTTTGATTGTGTTGTTTGCTTATTTTGATGTATCTATGGCTAGTATTAATTGGTATGAACCATAGAGAAGTTAGAATACAGTAGGTTTAACACCAATATGAATTTATAATGAGTTCATTACAGTACCTAAGTGGTGGTTTTATTTTCTTATACTAACGGAGCTTACGATGTTTGTGTGGTTTAGTTTTCAAGTTTTGGGTAAAGATTCGATGGACTATGGAATAAGGAGTGGCAAGAGCCTAAGCTTGTTGATGCCCAAGGAACCCCAAAGTAATATTCAAGGACGACCAAGAGCCTAAGCTTGGGGATGCCCCGGAAGGCATCCCCTCTTTCGTCTTCGTTCATCGGTAACTTTACTTGGAGCTATATTTTTATTCACCACATGATATGTGTTTTGCTTGGAGCATCATTTTATTTTGTTAGTTGTTGCTTGCTGTTAGTTAGAACAATGTTTTGCCTCTTTAGTTTCAGTAAAAAAGTCAAGAATAGCCTTTTCCATGCTTATTTTGCTAGTATACATGTTGTTCTTTGAAAACAGAAAGTTTACCACTGTTGCAAAAATTCCCTAGAAAAGTCAGAGAATGGTCTAACATTGAATATTTTTGCATATTGAGCTCTGATAAATTGATTACAGTGGGAATTTTAGTTCATAATTTTTGGAGTCAGGAAAGTATTGATACTCTTGCATTCTTTACAGACTGTACTGTTTTGGCAGATTGTTGTTATGATTGCATTGTTTGCATATGTTTGCTTGTTTAATGATTCTATTTGAGGATAGGAGTATTGAATATGCAGAGGCATTTAGTATGCCATGTTGAATAATTATTTAAGTGATTTGTTATAGTAGAGAATGATAAGGTTTTGCATTGGTTTATACTAACCTATCTCATGAGTTCTTGTTGAGTTTGTTGTGAATGAAGCTTTTGATAAAAAGAAGAGAAACCATGATATAAGAGGAATTAAGGGGACACAAAAGTTCAAGCTTGGGGATGCCCAAGGCACCCATAATATTTCAAGAAGTCTCAAGCATCTAAGCTTGGGGATGCCCCGGTATGCATCACACCTTTCTTCTTCAACAACTATCGGTTAGTATCTGTTGAGCCTAAGTTTTTATTCTTCACATGAGCTGTGCTATCCTTGCAATGTAGTTTTCTTTAGCTTTGCTTGCTGTTTGAATGAAGTACCAAGATCTGAAATCCTTTTATGAGAGAGAGCCATACATGATTTGGAATTTGTTAGAATACTCTATGTGCTTCACTTATATCTTTTGAGCTTGATAGTTTTGCTCATAGTACTTCACTTATATCTTTTGAGCATGATAATTTTTGCTCTAGTGCTTCACTTATATCTTTTAGAGCACAGTGGTGGATTTGTTTTAAAGAAACTATTGATCTCTCATGCTTCACTTAGATTATTTTCAGAGTCGTTAATAGCATGGTAATTTGCTTAATATTAATATACTTGGTATTCAAGATATGTGAAACTTTCTTTTGAGTGAATTGAATACTAAGATAAGTTTGATGCTTGATAATTGTTTTGAGATATGGAGGTGATAATATCAAAGTCGTGCTAGTTGGGTGATTGTGAATTTGATAAATGCTTGTGTTGAAGTTTGTAAGTCCCGTAGCATGCATGTATGGTTAAAGTTGTGTACCAAATTTGAAACATGAAGTGTACCTGGCTTGTGCATCCTTATGAGTGGTGGTCGGGGATGAGCGATGGTCTTTTCCTACCAATCTATCCCCCTAGGAGCATGCGCGTAGTACTTGGTTTTTGATGACTTCTAAATTTTTGCAATAAGTATATGAGTTCTTTTGACTAATGTTGAGTCCATGGATTATACGCACTCTCACCTTTCCTCCATTGCTAGCTTCTTCGGTACCGTGCATTGCCCTTTCTCACCTTGAGAGTTGGTGCAAACTTCGCCGGTGCATCCAAACCCCGTGATATGAAACGCTCTATCACACATAAACCTCCTTATATCTTCCTCAAAACAGCCACCATACCTACCAATTATGGCATTTCCATAGCCATTCTGAGATATATTGCCATGCAACTTCCACCATCATCATCATGACATTATTTTTCATACATGTCACTCTTGATTCACTGCACCATCCCGGTACACCGCCAAAGGCATTCATATAGAGTCATATCTTGTTCTAAGTTTTGAGTTGTAATCCTTATGTTGTAATCAATAGAAGTGTGATGATCATCATTATTAGAGCAATTCCCAAATAAAAAAAGGAGAAAGGCCAAAATATATAAAAAAAGAAAGGCCCAAAAAAAGAGAAAAGAAAAGGGCAATGCTACTATCTCTTTTTTCCACACTTGTGCTTTAAAGTAGCACCTTGTTATTCATGTAGTAAGTCTCATATATTGTGCTTCAAAGTAGTTCACCCTCGGGGCTGAGGGTATGTACCAGTAGCTATGTGTTTGATCTCTCTCTCTCTCTCTCTCGTGTTCTCTCTCATGTTCCTCTATGGCACGATCTTGATGTATCCCGAGCTTTGCTATTGTAGTTGGATCTTATGATGTTTCTTCCCCTCTACTCTCTTGTGATGAATTGAGTTTCCCCTTTTGAAGTTATCTTATCAGATTGAGTCTTTTATGAACACTTGATGTATGTCTTGCGTGGGATAACCGTGGTGACAATGGGTTATTCTATTGATCCACTTGATGTATGTTTTGGTGATCAACTTGCGGGTTTCGTGACACTTGGGAACCTATGCATAGGGGTTGGCACACGTTCTTGACTCTCTGGTAGTAGCTTTGGGGCACTCTTTGAAGTACTTTTATGTTGGTTGGATGAATCTGAGATTGTGTGATGCATATCGTATAATCATGCCCACAGATACTTGAGGTGACAATGGAGTATCTAGGTGACATTAGGGTTTTGGTTGATTTGTTTCTTAAGGTGTTATTCTAGTACGAACTCTTTTATAGATCGATCCGACAGAATAGCTTTATGGTGGTTTCGTACCCGACCATAATCTCTACGTTTGTTCTCCGCTATTAGTGGCTTTGGAGTGACTCTTTGTTGCATGTTGAGGGCTTGTCATATGTTCTATCTATTTTATTATTGTTGAGAGAACTTACACTAGTGAAAGTATGAACCCTAGGCCTTGTTTCCTATCATTGCAATACCGTTTACGCTCACATTTATCGCTCGCTACCTTGCTGTTTTTATATTTTCAGATTACAAAAACCTATATCTACTATCTATTTTGCACTTGTATCTTCATCTCTTCGCCGAACTAGTGCACCTATACAATTTACCATTGTATTGGGTGTGTTGGGGACACAAGAGACTCTTTGTTATTTGGTTGCAGGGTTGTTTGAGAGAGACCATCTTCATCCTACGCCTCCTACGGATTGATAAACCTTAGGTCATCCACTTGAGGGAAATTTGCTACTGTCCTACAAACCTGTGCACTTGCAGGCCCAACAACATCTACAAGAAGAAGGTTGTGTAGTAGACATCACCGACCGTCACCCCATCAGCGGTGGTGGCTCCATTGGTGCCCGAGGAGATGATTCGTGGTCGCACCCGCTCTCGCACTGCTGCCCTCCAGGTGCAGAGTGCCTCCCGTGTTCTGCGGTCAAGCAGCCCCCCCCCCCCGATGGCGGCTTGATGCGGGTCCTCTTCTGGAACATCCGCGGTTTCGGCCATCATGGCTGATGCCGCCAAATCATCGAGTACATGTGAGACGAACACATGGACATCATAGCCATTCAGGAAACCATGCATACAAAGTTTTCCCTCCCCGAACAAGATGGCCTTAGCCCCCACCTATTCGCTTGGAATTGGCTCCCTTCCAGTGGTACCATCGGGTACTCGGGGTGGCATCCGTTTAGGCATGAAGGATGCCACCTTTGATGTGGGCGGCATGGACCGGGGCCAATTTTTCGTTAGTATGGAGCTCTTCGAACGGGCTCTCAATTTCAAATGGGAGGTCGTGATTGTATATGGCCCTGCGGATCACCGTCGTTCTCCGGCATTCCTTGTCGAGCTTTGAAGGAAATATGCCCTAGAGGCAATAATAAAGTTGTTATTTTATATTTCCTTATTCATGATAAAGGTTTATTATTCATGCTAGAATTGTATTGATCAGAAACTTAAATACATGTGTGAATACATAAACAAATACCGTGTCCCTAGTATGCCTCTACTAGACTAGCTCGTTGATCAAAGATGGTTAAGGTTTCCTAACCATAGACATGTGTTGTCATTTGATAACGGGATCACATCATTAGTAGAATGATGTGATGGACAAGACCCATTCGTTAGCTTAGCATAATGATCAATGAGTTTTATTGCTATTGCTTTCTTCATGTCAAATATATATTCCTTCAACTATGAGATTATGCAACTCCCGGATACCGGAGGAATGCCTTATGTGTTATCAAACGTCACAATGTAACTGGGTGATTATAAATATGCTCTACAGGTATCTCCGAATGTGTCTAGATCGAGATTAGGAATTTTCACTCCGAGTATCGGAGATGTATCTCTGGGCCCTCTCGGTAATACACATCATAAGAACACTTGCAAGCAAAGTGACTGATGAGTTAGTTGCAAGATGATGTATTACGGAATGAGTAAAGAGACTTTCCGACCAAGAGATTGAACTAGGTATGGAGATACCGAAGATCGAATCTCGGGCAAGTAACATACTGACAGACAAAGGGAATTATGTATGTTCTCATAAGGTTTGATCGACAAAGATCTTCGTAGAATATGTAGGAACCAATATGGGCATCCAGGTTCTGCTATTGGTTATTGACCAGAGAGGTGCCTCAGTCATGTGTACATAGTTATCGAACCCATAGGGTCCGCACGCTTGACGTTCGTTGACGATATAGTATTATATGAGTTATGTATGTTGGTGACCGAATGTTGTTCGGGATCCCGGATGAGATCATGGACATGACGAGGAGCTCCGTAATGGTCCGGAGGTAAAAATTTATATATGGGATAGTAGTGTTTGATCTCCTGAAGGGTTCCAGAATTCACCGGAAGGGGTTTCGGATGTTTGCTGAAATGTTTGGGTATGAGAACACTTTATTTGGGCCAAAGGGGAAAGCCCACGAGGCTTTTGGAAAGTGCAAAAGGAAGTTTTGCGGAGACCAAAGGCTAGTCGCCAGGAACCCTGTGAAGGAAATATGCCCTAGAGGCAATAATAAACTTATTATTTACTTCCTTATTTCATGATAAATGTTTATTATTCATGCTAGAATTGTATTAACCAGAAACATAATACATGTGTGAATACATAGACAAAATAGTGTCACTAGTATGCCAATACTTGACTAGCTCGTTAATCAAAGATGGTTAAGGTTTCCTAACCATAGACATGAGTTGTCATTTGATAAACGGGATCACATCATTAGGGGAATGATGTGATTGACTTGACCCATTCTGTTAGCTTAGCACTTGATCGTTTTAGTTTACTGCTATTGCTTTCTTCTTGACTTATACTTGTTCCCATAACTATGAGATTATGCAACTCCCGATTACTAGAGGAACACTTTGTGTGCTACCAAACATCACAACGTAACCGGGTGATTATAAAGGTGCTCTATAGGTGTTTCCGATGGTACTTGAGTTGGCATAGATCGAGATTAGGATTTGTCACTCCGATTGTCGGAGAGGTATCTCTCGGCCCTCTCGGTAATGCACATCACTATAAGCCTTGCAAGAAATGTGACTGATGAGTTAGTTGAGGGCTAATGTATTATGGAACGAGTAAAGAGACTTGCCGGTAACAAGATTGAGCTAGGTATTGAGATACCGACGATCAAATCTCAGGCAAGTAACATACCAAAGACAAAGGGAACAACGTATATTGTTATGTGGTTTTGAACGATAAAGATCTTCATAGAATATGTAGGAGCCAATATGAGCATCCAGGTTTCGCTATTGGTTATTGACCGGAGACGTGTCTCGGTCATGTCTACATAGTTCTCGAACCTGTAGGGTCCACATGCTTAACATTCGGTGTTGATCGGTGAGGGAGTCCTGGGTTAGGGGGTGTCCGGATAGCCGGACTACCATCATCAGCCAAACTATCATCGGCCAGACTATCATCATCGACCGGACTCCAAGACTATGAAGATACAAGATTGAAGACTTCGCCCCGTGTCCGGATGGGACTTTCCTTGGCGTGGAAGGCAAGCTTGGCGATACGGATATGTAGATCTCCTACCATTGTAACCGACTCTATGTAACCCTAGCCCTCTCCGGTGTCTATATAAACCGGATGGCTCTAGTCCGTAGGACACAACAACAACCATTACAATCATACCATAGGCTAGCTTCTAGGGTTTAGCCTCCTTGATCTCGTGGTAGATCCACTCTTGTAAACATCCACAATATCAATATCAATCAAGCAGGACGTAGGGTTTTACCTCCATCAAGAGGGCCCGAACCTGGGTAAAACATCGTGTCCCTTGTCTCCTGTTACCATCCGCCTAGACGCACAGTTCGGGACCCCCTACCCGAGATCCGCCGGTTTTGACACCGACATTGGTGCTTTCATTGAGAGTTCCTCTATGTCGTCACCGATAGGCTTGATGGCCTCTTCAATCGACAACGACACAGTCCTGGGTGAGACTTTTCTCCCCGGATAGATCTTCGTATTCGGCGGCTTCGCACTGCGGGCCAACTCACTTGGCCATCTGGAGCAGATCGAAAGCTACGCCCCTGGCCATCAGGTCAGGTTTGGAATCCTAAACTTCACGGCCGATATCCGCGGGGACTTGATCTTTGATGGATCTGAGCCACAGCCGAGCGTGCCGCGCTGTCACGATGGGCACGACCTAACTCTGCCACTGGACAGCACCTTGGAGGCCGCACATGAATCCGCTCCGACCCATAGTCCGGAGCCGATCGCTCAGATCGAGGACGGATGGCTGGACACCGCCTCGGGAGCTGCAACTTCTACGGCGATGGAGCCGAACACTTACCTTGTCCCGCATAAAGCTCATGACTCCAAGGTGCCGGACTCTCTGCCGGACTCCGAACCTCCTGCGCCCCTGCCGGTCGAATCCGACTGGGCGCCGATCATGGAATTCACCACTGCGGACATCTTTCAGCACTAACCCTTCGGCGATATCTTAAATTTGCTGAAGCATCTCTCGCTATCCGGAGAGCCCTGGCCGGACTACGGCCAGGATGGTTGGGATGCAGACGACGAAGAAATTCAGGGCCCACCCACCACCCACTTCGTAGCCACCGTCGACGATCTGACCGACGTACTCGACTATGACTCCGAAGACATCGACGGTATGGACGACGATGCCGGAGACTATCAAGAACCAGTGCCTACAGGACACTGGAAGACCACCTCGCCATACGACATATATATGGTGGACACCCCAAAAGATGGGGACGGCGAAGAAGCAACGGAGGCCGATTCCTTAAAGAAACAGCCCAAGCGCCGGCATCAGCGGCGCCGCTCTAAACCCCGCCACAGCAAGAATAGAGATTTCGGCACAGGAGATAATAACACCCCAGGAAGTGCCGAAGACAACCCCCTCCAGCACGATCCAGCGCAGGAGGAAGCAGAAGCAAGCCCTCACGAGAGGGCGGCAGACGAAGAGGTTGAGGATGTTAATTACTTACCTCCCTCCGGAGACGAGGCAAGCCTCGACGACGACGAATTCGTCGTGCCTGAGGATCCCGTCGAACAAGAGCATTTCAGATGCAGGCTAATGGCCACAGCAAACAGCCTAAAGAAAAAGTAGCAACAGCTTCAAGCTGATCAAGACCTACTGGCCGACAGATGGACCGAGGTCCTCGCGGCCTAAGAATATGAACTCGAACACCCCTCCAAAAGTTACCCAAAACGCAAGTTGCTCCCCCGACTAGAGGAGGAAGCATACAAACCTGCATCACTAGTGCACAATACGGCAGACCGACCACCTCGTGGCTGCGACAGAGAGGCATGCAAGCCCTCCACCAAAACCGTACCCCGGCATCGCTCAAAAAGCATGAAGCCACGGGGGAACGCGCCGGACTTGCGGGATATATTGGAGGACAAGGCGAGACAATCCAGATCTATCTATGGATCACGTGGGCGCCCCAAGACCCACGACGAATACCGTCGCGCCGGATACAACTACTCCGGCCGGGCCGAACACAGCAGACAACGCTCTCTCGAGCTACGTCGCGATATCGCTCAATACAGAGGCGCCGCACACCCACTATGCTTCACTGACGAAGTAATGGATCATCAAATCCCTGAAGGGTTTAAACCCGTTAATATCGAATCCTATGATGGCACAACAGACCCCGCGGTTGGATTGAGGATTATCTCCTCCATATACATATGGCCCGCGGCGACGATCTTCACGCCATCAAATATCTCCCGCTCAAGCTTAAAGGACCAGCTCGGCATTGGCTTAACAGCCTGCCCGCAGAGTCAATTGGATGCTGGGAAGACCTAGAAGCCGCATTCCTCGACAACTTCCAGGGCACGTATGTGCAACCACCGGACGCAGATGACCTAAGCCACATAATCCAGCAGCCAGACGAATCGGCCAGGCAATTCTGGACACGGTTCTTAACAAAGAAAAATCAAATCATCGACTGTCGGGATGCGGAGGCCCTCGCTGCCTTCAAACATAACATCCGCGACGAGTGGCTGGCCCGGCACCTAGGACAGGAAAAGCCGAAATCCATGGCAGCCCTCACATCACTCATGACCCGCTTCTGTGCGGGAGAGGATAGCTGGCTAGCTTGCAGCAACAACCTCAGCAAAAACGCTGGCAGTCCGGATACCAAGGACTGCAATGGCAGGTTGCGTCGAAACAAAAACAAACGCTGTATTAACAGCGACAGCAATGAGGATACGACAGTCAACGCCGGATTCCGAGGCTCCAAGCCTGGTCAACGGAAGAAGCCATTCAAAAGAACCACTCCGGGCCCGTCCAATTTGGACCGAATACTCGACCGCTCCTGTCAAATACATGGAACCCCCGAAAAGCCAGCTAACCACACCAACAAAGATTGTTGGGTATTCAAGCAGGCAGGCAAATTAATCGCCGAAAACAGTGACAAGGGGCTTCACAGCGATGACGAGGAAGAGACCCGACCGCCGAACAACAGAGGACAAAAGGGATTCCCCCCTCAAGTTCGGACGGTAAACATGATATACGCAACGCATATTCCCAAGAGGGAGCGGAAGCGTGCACTAAGGGACGTATACGCGATGGAGCCAGTCGCCCCTAAATTCAACCCATGGTCCTCTTGCCCGATCACTTTCAATCGAAGAGATCATCCGACCAGTATCCGCCATGGCGGATTCGCCGCATTGGTTTTAGACCCAATCGTCGATGGATTTCACCTCACGAGAGTCCTGATGGACGGCGGCAGTAGCCTGAACCTGCTTTATCAGGATACAGTGCGCAAGATGGGCATAGACCCTTCAAGGATTAAACCTACAAAGACAACCTTAAAAGGCGTCATACCAGGTGTCGAAGCCAGTTGTACAGGCTCAGTTACACTGGAAGTGGTCTTCGGATCCCCGAATAATTTTCGAAGCGAGGAGTTAATCTTCGACATAGTCCCATTCCGCAGTGGCTATCACGCTCTGCTCGGACGAACCGCGTTCGCAAAATTCAACGTGGTGCCGCATTATGCATACCTCAAGCTCAAGATGCCAGGCCCTCGTGGAGTCATCACGGTCAATGGAAACACGGAACGCTCCCTCCGAACGGAGGAACATACAGCGGCTCTCGCGGCAAAAGTACAAAGCAGCCTTTTAAGGCAATTTTCGAGTCTGGCCGTTAAACGACCGGACACGGCCAAACGCGCCCGGAGCAATATCAACCAAGACCACGTGGCACGTTCCGAGCACGCGTAGCAATGCGGCCTCAACCCCAGCCCTCGCACAATTGTAAGACAAACTCTCTGCGTACATAATTACGCCCTGGAGATACCATGGGCATAGGGGGAGAGGCATAGCCACACCAGACCCAGAGTGCGGTTCGAACACACCAGGGGCTCCCAAGTGTGTGGCTCTTTTTATCTTTTATTTCTTTTTTTTACACAGGACTCTGTCCGGCGGCGAACCTGCCGAACTCATGATGCAACAGCCAGGGAGGGACAAAGGCTGCGATGAACACTCAGGTGGTCTCCATTACGAGCACTAAATTTGTTAAATACACCATTCCGCGGCCTACCCCTAGAGGGAGATGCCTTTAATTCATCCAATCCCTTGTTTTCCGCACTATTTGTATCATTCCGCACTCATAGCAGATCTTCTCGAATAAAATGCAGCACTTTTTGCCCATAATTGCATTACCTTATATAT